>NC_136795.1:38716812-38746812 GCF_951216825.1 Electrona antarctica
TTAATGATGTCCATTAATATTTGATACAGCCAGTTTCTGGAGAAAATGGAATTAATTTGGCCGCAAAAGCCTTGAAACTACATATGAAAGCAATGTCGCTGCTAATATACGTCACGTCCAGCTGTCAACACATTGCGTTCCTGAGATTCCTTGTTGACGTAAGCTCAGCTGGCGGTGACTCGACTCGTACTAACCACGAAACATTAAATATCAATATATATTTTTTTAAATAACGTAATTAACATGTCAGTTTATGTTGTGCGACGGGCAGCTGCAGCCACCCTGCCTACCCGGAAATGTAGTCTCTGGGTTGTTTGATTCGTTTCTAGCGCTTATTTTGTTACTCTTTGGGTATATTTGTACATTTCCACCTTCAGTCGATGCTTCATATCCATATGAGTGAAAAGGCCGGGATGATCGATTTATTTTTCAAACACAGTTCTTATAAGAGATCTAAAATCCCCCTATGGGGAATTCAATGCAAATAAAAAGTACACAAACCTGTGGACTGGCGCCCTCTACTGACAGTGACGTCAGGACTTCGGTGCTCTATTATTAAGCACTTAAACCCTGGGAGCCTGGGAGGCATAGCATTTTTTTGTTTATGATTCCACCTTCCGGAACCAGAATTACCCAAAATAATTCCCCTGCGATCAAGGGCATCATCATGTTAGGGCCTACCCAATAATAAGCCTGATGCGTATTATTGGTTTCTCCAAGTTTCTCCAAGTACTTAATGGAATAGTTTGATATATCCATCTTTTATTCCAACTCCTATCGACTGGCGAGACTAAAAACAAACAAGGACCAAAACAAAGTGTCGGCAAAAAACCACCTTACCGGAACCAGGCGTGGTTTGGGCGTGGTTTGGGTCTAAACCACGCCTAGACCGGATCACACAGGCGACTTTGGAACACAGACCAGGCTTTCCTCCAAGCTGGAAAGTGTGGTGACACAAGGTTACTTAAACCCTCACATCACTATTTTGTTCATATGTGACCGGGTCTGGCATTCAAACTGTGTTAATATGAAAAAAACGAAAATCACAAAAAAAAAGAAAAAAAATGTTTATTTAGCGATTTTCTCCCTTTTCATTATAGGCGAGTTGAGGACCATTTTGTCAGGCTCGGTCACATATCGTAACATCTCCCCAACAACTCCCAAAACTTGTAAACATAATAAAAAAAAATCAAAATTTTCCAAAAATAGCAGATCTACAAACTCACAACACATCATCATACTGTACGTTGGCTATTTCCGCTATTCATTGTATGCCAGAGTATACACCTGTAGGACTTAAGAGTGGTTACAAAATGATACATATTTATTTCAACTGCATGGTTTGGGGTGGAGTCTGGTGTACTACTGTGTGGTCAATTAGCGGATATCTCTGCTCTTTATCAGGGGCAGGTTTGCGTCGGAAAGCGATCCAGCGAGCGTGGTGCTGCATGCGGCGTGTTGCGTTGACTGAGTCAGAGGGTGTGTGAAAGATCAATGTCCATCAGTGGGTTTTGTCTGCCATATAGTAGGACGTCTTCATTGCGCTGTGTCTGTCACACCCCGCGGTGTGTCTCTCCATGTCTCCCCAAACGCAGTGGCAGTGCAGTGTCGTCACTGTCTGCAGACCTCCAGATAGCGAGGGAAAGCTGTCCGCACTGAGGCTTGAAGAAAACACACAAACACACACACACACACACACACACACACACACACACACACACAATCACACACGCACGTGTGCATGCTGCAGACTCACATGCGGATTCCAGCACCTGGGAACACTTCCAAGACCGAACGGTTTTTCATTTAGTCTTTTCATCATCGCCTCTCTTTCTCTGTTCCATTCTGGTTTATACCTCATCAGCTTTTTCACAATTTTCCTATACCCCTTTCATGCTTTTAACCTCCATATTCCACCCCTCTCTCTCCTCTCTCTCTCCTGGTGGTTCTTCTGCAGCTGTAAATGCTGTGCATGGAAAGCCATAAATCTGGTGTAATCATACGATAGAAAAGCATTGGTGCTGATAGAGGAGAGGTGAAAGGGGAAGAGAGAGAGAGAGAGAGAGAGAGAGAGAGAGCAAGAAAGACATAGAGAGGGGAAAGGGGGGAGGGTGAGTAAGAGACAGGTGGAGTCCATAGTTGCCATAGCAACCTCTCCCATATAAGGCAAGCCGGCGATATCGCGTTGCAAAGGTCAGGCAGTGGAGAAGGTAGACAATCACACAACAAGAGAGAGAGAGAGAGAGAGCGAGAGAAAGACAGACAACGAACAAGATAGGGAAGGAAGGGAGCACGGCGAGCTGTGAAATAAGTATAGGAACCGTAAAGTGACTGGGCATTCTCATCACGCTGGAGAGAGCAGAGAGGAGAGGAGGCGGCAGATTCACCGTTATCGCTCTGGGCTATAGCGTGGACGGGGAGGAGGAGGAGGGGGGGGGGGGGGGGAGGCGGAGCAAAAGCAGCCAGTAAATTAGCCAGCAGCACCAGCAGCATGAAGCAGACACCCAGCTGCGAAGGAGTTAATCGGCTGGTGTGTGTCGTAATGAATTAAATAAAAGAGTCGCCACCACCGCATGTGCTACCGGAGAGAGAGAGAGGGAGGGAGAGAGAGAGGGAGGGAGAGAGAGGGGAGGAGAGAGAGAGGGTCTGAACAAAACACTACGAGGAGCATTCACTGCACCTGACTGACTGAGTGACAGCCTGGGATGACTGGAGTAGTGGACATGTAGGCACAGGTGCACTGCAGGTGAGCCCAGGCTGCATGGCATTGGGGGCTGTTGTGTGTGTGTGTGTGTGTGTGTGTGTGTGTGTGTGTGTGTGTGTGTGTGCGTGTGTGCGTGTGCGTGTGTGCGTGTGTGCATGCGCGTGTAGTATGCGTGCGTGCGTGCGCACAAAGACTGTGCCGACAGGCATTGGATTGGATTCCACGCGTTGCGTGTTTGTTGTGGCGGTGGTTGTTGTGGTGACGTAGTGGAACCTGCCGGGTGTACAAGCAGGCTCTGTGCACAACAATGCTACTGACTGGACAGCGGGTGTCATGTTCGCCTGTGTGTGCATTGTTGTGGGTTTTGTTTTTGGGTGGTTGTACCGTACGTGTGAAGGAGAATAGAGGATTAGGCGTAAATGTTAAAGGTATTGTAGACTGGAAGATGGATCAGGGGTAGCATACGCTAACCAGTGCCGGGGAGAGGGGGGTAGGGGTACGGAGAGGATGAGAGGCAGGCATGCAGAGGGGCGGAGGAGGAGGAGGAGGAGGGAGGAGGAGGGAGGGAGGAGAGTAAAAGCTGCTCTGCATGCAGGTCAGGTAATGCAGCTCTGCTCCAGTGTCTGTGAGGCTCCGTCCTTCTGACTGCCAGAGCCCTGCGGCCACCTCCTCGCGTGTGTATGTATGTGTGCGTGCGTGCGTGCGTGCGTGCGTGCGCATGCCATTCGCGCATGCATGCATATGGGCAGATGTAATCAATGCGCCTACATTGCAATGCGTTCACAACTAACGCATGCAGTCAGGGATGTGTTTTAAGCCCCACCGCCCCCAACTCCAATCCTGAAGACTGAAACACACATGGCTACATGCTACATGTAGCTGCATAATGTCATTCAACAGGAGACTGGAACACGTGGCTACATGTAGCTGCATAATGTCATTCAACAGGAGACTGGAACACGTGGCTACATGTAGCTGCATAATGTCATTCAACAGGAGACTGGAACACGTGGCTACATGTAGCTGCATAATGTCATTCAACAGGAGACTGGAACACGTGGCTACATGTAGCTGCATAATGTCATTCAACAGGAGACTGGAACACATGGCTACATGCTACATGTAGCTGCATAATGTCATTCAACAGGAGACTGGAACACGTGGCTACATGTAGCTGCATAATGTCATTCAACAGGAGACATTGCTACAACATGACAAGATGCTGGTTTAGAATAGATAAGCATTAGAGGTTCGTACCATGTAACATTTAGCTTAGCTCCTAGCGGGGACAGATGCACCGCCATTCTGACGGGTGCATGTGTTTGGTCCGATGTACTAACAGTACTAACTAACAGTCCTACAGTCATGAGTCCAACAACCAACACCTAACCCTAAACCTCACCTCACAGGAAGCCACGGGTTAGTTTTAACCTGCCACGGGTTAGTTGTGATATGCCACACATGTCGGGATCGACGGTGCTGTCGAACTAACTTCGACAACACCTACGTCTAAGAAACGTATGCACCCCCATTCCGACTACGTGGCTTCCGCGTGCGGTTAGGGTTAGGGATAGAGTTATGGACATGGTTAGTAATGCGGCGGAATGGCGATGCATCGGAATAGGGGGTTTCGGAATACCGGTGTGTAAGCGCTGCAAGCGTAGAGCGTGGAACTATGATCAGCCAGAATCCATAGGTTTCTTGTTAATATCTTTTTATTGGGTTTTTTACATTTTCTTTCCCCCTCCGATGTGGGGTCCTTGTTCATATACATGTACATATACATTTGTGATACATAGATATAGACACCCCTCATTTCCCTCCCATCCACCCCCTTGTACCCACCCACTCTTCCCCAATGCAGAGACAATGCTAGAGAAAAGCTGCAGAAAAAAACAAAAAGGTAGATAAATTAGAAGAGAGAGAAGAAAGGAGGAAAAGAGGGGAGGGGGGACCACCTGTGTGTGCGCACATTCACCGGTTTACACGACGCACGTACAACGCATAGGCCTATGCATTCACCATAGGTTTCTATAAATCCAATCTGGGTACCCATTGGCAAAACAAAAGAAAATCATTCTGCACCCTCTTTTCCTTTGAATTAGTTTGACGTTAGCAACAGTCTGTCTCGAGAGACTAGCTACTATAAATCAAGCTATGTGCTCTGATACTTCTTCATCTAGGATTATTGTCAGGATCAAGGTTCAGTGGATGAGATGTATCCAAGGAAGTCTTTTGTTTTATATGGTTTATAATTCATTTAAGATTAGGAGGTTGTAATTAGGGTTGTTTCCGATCACGTTCACGTGAAAATCGGAAATCGGGGCCGATCACGTCATTTTCAAATGATCGGAATCGGATCGGGAGCAAAGAATCATGATCGGGACATCCCTATAGTATCAATATTATATCCATCTCATGATATTAGACTGGATATTTTCTGTGATTTTGGATATTGTACTTTTGTGTTCTATAAGAAAAATCGATATTGGCAGAAATCAAATGATCGGAATCGGATCGGGAGCAAAGAAAACGTGACCGTGACATCCCTAGTTATTAATTATGCATGCAAACAGATAAACGCATGTATCATCATCATCACTGCACTGTTAGTGTTAATGTTCTCCAGAAACACTTTGAAGTCACACCCAGGGCTTCATTTGCAACTCAAAGTCCAATTAGTTTAATTGCAACTCCTTGTGGTGTTGAAACAACTCAAATTGTTTGAAGGAAACAGTGTTTATCAAATTTCATCTTTTGAATAACTAATGTTTAAGCAACAGGAAACACACACACACACACACATCACGCACGCACGCACGCACGCACACACACACACACACACACACACACACACACACACACACACACGGGCCACAAATTACCTCTGCATCGTTAAAACCAGCCCACAGAATAATTGGGCTTTGTCGAAAACAAAAGTATTACCATTGTGTCTGAACAAGTGGACTGCAATTATTTGCGATGATGGCAATGGAAGCCCTGAGCCACTCACTGTCAGTGTTGGGTTATGGAAGCCCTGAGCCACTCACTGTCAGCGTTGGGTTGTCTACGGCTGCTGTAGCAGGATACTGCTCTAGGGCCCCATGCAGCGAGACTGGATGAATGACTGACACATGATCAGCTAGAGCCAGACATTAAGGCCCTTCCCAGAGAGCTCATGTGCAGCCTTAACCCTGGAAGGGACCTACTTTCACTGGTGGAAAAATAACTCAAAGTTAAAGTATCAAAATAAATACTTGTCTGTTACAACTAAGTAAAAGTCCGGAATTCAACATTTACTTGAGTAAAAGTACAAAAGTCTTGGCTTCAAAATGTACTTAACCCATTTGACCTGAGATCAGATTCTAAAAATGTCTTCCACATCCTGACAGTTTTCTGAAAAAGCTATGTTTCTATGTCAGTGGTTCTTCGATTTAAAAAAAATAGCAGACCTACAAGCTCGTAGCGCGCCACTCGGTGGCGCGCTATGAGCTTGTAGATCTGCTATTTTTCAATAGCTAAAGCATAACTTAATGCTAACACCTTAAAGTACCAAAAGTAAAAGTACTAATTGTGTAATTTGTGTTTTCAAATGTATAATAACCTTTTGAAAGTAGCCTATCTACAAGCAATAATTGTAGTGGAGTAAAAGTACAATATTTGCCACTGAGATGTAGTGATGAATACTGGAAATTGGAAATACTCAAGTAAAGTCAAAAATACCTTAAGTAAATGTACTCAGTTACTTGCCACCACTGCCGACTTTCACATGGCGTCACAACGCCTGGTCTGACTGACAAAGAGCTTTTCGGTCACTTGCTTCAGAAGAGTGAGTTGGTTCAGTACAGTATAGTACAGTACAGTACACTAGAATACACCACACACGCCAAGCAGATGAATAAAACAGAGTGACTTAGAGATAGTGATCATTAGACTCAGTGTCACGTCAAAGTGCTACTGACGCTGGAAAACGCTCTAGCGCTGCATGAAAGGAAGCGTGGTTTGTAGGGTCTGCAGGGTTTACAGTTGGAGGCCATCGATATTGTCCTTTTCTTTTTGCTGTGGTTTGCGTGATCTGCGCAAAAGGACAGTTAACCCATTTTGGGCGGGAACCCCTTTTGGTGTTTTAAACATTATGTTATGCTTTAGCTATTGAAAAATAGCAGATCTACAAGCTCATAGCGTGCCACCGAGTGGCGCGCTACGAGCTTGTAGGTCTGCTATTTTTGAAAAATCGTGAAAATATTTATTTCAGAAAACTGGAGGATTTAGAAGGATTTTTTAAATTGTTGAGGTCAGGCCTAAATGGGTCAAATGATAAGGGACAATATCGGTGGCACCCAACTGTACATTTCATGGACGCTGGACCACCATGGAACCAAATGAACCCGGCATGCAGACCTCTTAGGGTCCATTTGGAACACTCTATTGGAATCGTTAAAGGGAACCGTTACTCTTGCCAGAGTACCAAGAAAGCTAGATACGGTACAGTTGGGTGCCACCGATATTGTCCCTTATCATTTGACCCATTTAGGCCTGACCTCAACATTTTAAAAAATCCTTCTAAATCCTCCAGTTTTCTGAAATAAATATTTTCACGATTTTTCAAAAATAGCAGAGCTACAAGCTCGTAGCGCGCCACTCGGTGGCGCGCTATGAGCTTGTAGATCTGCTATTTTTCAATAGCTAAATTATAACATAATGTTTAAAACACCAAAAGGGGTTCCCGCCCAAAATGGGTTAACTGTCCTTTTGCGCAGATCACGCAAACCTCAGCAAAAAGAAAAGGACAATATCGATGGCCTCCAACTGTATAGATACATTATATGCTACCAGATATTGGGTCTGTTCTATAAATTAATTAATGCTGTCTTAAGCCCCAACATTAAACACACACGAGCCTCCATGCCTCAATGGAAATAGCATTGTAGGACAAAATATTCGACTCCCAGTCTCCCTATTGAGCCATACAATCTGAAACTGATTTTATCAGTGCTGTATTTGCAGTGTAGCAGTGGAGGGGTGTGTGGCTGTAGCTCAGTGCTGTGCAGTGTAGAAGTGGAGGGGTGTGTAGCTGTAGCTCAGTGCTGTATTTGCAGTGTAGAAGTGGAGGGGTGTGTAGCTGTAGCTCAGTGCTGTATTTGCAGTGTAGAAGTGGAGGGGTGTGTAGCTGTAGCTCAGTCTGTATCTGCAGTGTAGAAGTGGAGGGGTGTGTAGCTGTAGCTCCGTGCTGTATCTGCAGTGTAGAAGTGGAGGGGTGTGTAGCTGTAGCTCAGTCTGTATTTGCAGTGTAGAAGTGGAGGGGTGTGTAGCTGTAGCTCAGTGCTGTATTTGCAGTGTAGAAGTGGAGGGGTGTGTAGCTGTAGCTCAGTCTGTATTTGCAGTGTAGAAGTGGAGGGGTGTGTAGCTGTAGCTCAGTGCTGTATTTGCAGTGTAGAAGTGGAGGGGGGTGTAGCTGTAGCTCAGTCTGTATTTGCAGTGTAGAAGTGGAGGGGGGTGTAGCTGTAGCTCAGTCTGTATTTGCAGTGTAGAAGTGGAGGGGGGTGTAGCTGTAGCTCAGTGCTGTATTTGCAGTGTAGAAGTGGATGGGTGTGTAGCTGTAGCTCAGTGCTGTATTTGCAGTGTAGCAGTGGAGGGGTGTGTAGCCGTAGCTCAGTCTGTATTTGCAGTGTAGAAGTGGAGGGGTGTGTAGCTGTAGCTCAGTGCTGTATTTGCAGTGTAGAAGTGGAGGGGTGTGTAGCTGTAGCTCAGTCTGTATTTGCAGTGTAGAAGGGCAGGGGTGTGTAGCTGTAGCTCAGTGCTGTGCAGTGTAGAAGTGGAGGGGTGTGTAGCTGTAGCTCAGTGCTGTATTTGCAGTGTAGAAGTGGAGGGGTGTGTAGCTGTAGCTCAGTGCTGTATTTGCAGTGTAGAAGTGGAGGGGTGTGTAGCTGTAGCTCAGTGCTGTATTTTCAGTGTAGAAGTGGAGGGGGGTGTAGCTGTAGCTCAGTCTGTATTTGCAGTGTAGAAGTGGAGGGGTGTGTAGCTGTAGCTCAGTCTGTATTTGCAGTGTAGAAGTGGAGGGGTGTGTAGCTGTAGCTCAGTCTGTATTTGCAGTGTAGAAGTGGAGGGGTGTGTAGCTGTAGCTCAGTGCTGTATTTGCAGTGTAGAAGTGGAGGGCTGTGTAGCTGTAGCTCAGTCTGTATTTGCAGTGTAGAAGTGGAGGGGGGTGTAGCTGTAGCTCAGTCTGTATTTGCAGTGTAGAAGTGGAGGGGGGTGTAGCTGTAGCTCAGTGCTGTATTTGCAGTGTAGAAGTGGAGGGGGGTGTAGCTGTAGCTCAGTCTGTATTTGCAGTGTAGAAGTGGAGGGGTGTGTAGCTGTAGCTCAGTGCTGTATTTGCAGTGTAGAAGTGGAGGGGGGTGTAGCTGTAGCTCAGTCTGTATTTGCAGTGTAGAAGTGGAGGGGTGTGTAGCTGTAGCTCAGTGCTGTATTTGCAGTGTAGAAGTGGAGGGGTGTGTAGCTGTAGCTCAGTGCTGTATTTGCAGTGTAGAAGTGGAGGGGTGTGTAGCTGTAGCTCAGTCTGTATTTGCAGTGTAGAAGTGGAAGGGTGTGTAGCTGTAGCTCAGTGCTGTATTTGCAGTGTAGAAGTGGAGGGGTGTGTAGCTGTAGCTCAGTGCTGTATTTGCAGTGTAGAAGTGGAGGGGTGTGTAGCTGTAGCTCATTGCTGTGCAGTGTAGAAGTGGAGGGGTGTGTAGCTGTAGCTCAGTCTGTATTTGCAGTGTAGAAGTGGAGGGGGGTGTAGCTGTAGCTCAGTGCTGTATTTGCAGTGTAGAAGTGGAGGGGTGTGTAGCTGTAGCTCAGTGCTGTATTTGCAGTGTAGAAGTGGAGGGGGGTGTAGCTGTAGCTCAGTGCTGTATTTGCAGTGTAGAAGTGGAGGGGTGTGTAGCTGTAGCTCAGTGCTGTATTTGCAGTGTAGAAGTGGATGGGTGTGTAGCTGTAGCTCAGTGCTGTATTTGCAGTGTAGAAGTGGAGGGGTGTGTAGCTGTAGCTCAGTCTGTATTTGCAGTGTAGAAGTGGAGGGGTGTGTAGCTGTAGCTCAGTGCTGTATTTGCAGTGTGGAAGTGGAGGGGTGTGTAGCTGTAGCTCAGTCTGTATTTGCAGTGTAGAAGTGGAGGGGGGTGTAGCTGTAGCTCAGTGCTGTATTTGCAGTGTAGAAGTGGAGGGGTGTGTAGCTGTAGCTCAGTCTGTATTTGCAGTGTAGAAGTGGAGGGGGGTGTAGCTGTAGCTCAGTGCTGTATTTGCAGTGTGGAAGTGGAGGGGTGTGTAGCTGTAGCTCAGTCTGTATTTGCAGTGTAGAAGTGGAGGGGTGTGTAGCTGTAGCTCAGTGCTGTATTTGCAGTGTAGAAGTGGAGGGGGGTGTAGCTGTAGCTCAGTGCTGTATTTGCAGTGTAGCAGTGGAGGGGTGTGTAGCTGTAGCTCAGTGCTGTATTTGCAGTGTAGAAGTGGAGGGGTGTGTAGCTGTAGCTCAGTGCTGTATTTGCAGTGTAGCAGTGGAGGGGTGTGTAGCTGTAGCTCAGTGCTGTATTTGCAGTGTAGAAGTGGAGGGTGTGTAGCTGTAGCTCAGTGCTGTGCAGTGTAGAAGTGGAGGGGGGTGTAGCTGTAGCTCAGTGCTGTGCAGTGTAGAAGTGGAGGGGGGTGTAGCTGTAGCTCAGTGCTGTATTTGCAGTGTAGAAGTGGAGGGGTGTGTAGCTGTACCTCAGTCTGTATTTGCCGTGTAGAAGTGGAGGGGTGTGTAGCTGTAGCTCAGTGCTGTATTTGTAGTGTAGCAGTGGAGGGGTGTGTAGCCGTAGCTCAGTGCTGTATTTGCAGTGTAGAAGTGGAGGGGGGTGTAGCTGTAGCTCAGTGCTGTATTTGCAGTGTAGAAGTGGAGGGGTGTGTAGCCGTAGCTCAGTGCTGTATTTGCAGTGTAGAAGTGGAGGGGTGTGTAGCCGTAGCTCAGTGCTGTATTTGCAGTGTAGAAGTGGAGGGGTGTGTAGCTGTAGCTCAGTGCTGTATTTTTAGTGTAGAAGTGGAGGGGTGTGTAGCTGTAGCTCAGTGCTGTATTTGCAGTGTAGAAGTGGAGGGGGGTGTAGCTGTAGCTCAGTGCTGTATTTGCAGTGTAGAAGTGGAGGGGTGTGTAGCTGTAGCTCAGTGCTGTATTTGCAGTGTAGCAGTGGAGGGGTGTGTAGCTGTAGCTCAGTGCTGTATTTGCAGTGTAGAAGTGGAGGGGAGTGTAGCTGTAGCTCAGTCTGTATTTGCAGTGTAGAAGTGGAGGGGTGTGTAGCTGTAGCTCAGTGCTGTGCAGTGTAGAAGTGGAGGGGTGTGTAGCTGTAGCTCAGTGCTGTATTTGCAGTGTAGAAGTGGAGGGGTGTGTAGCTGTAGCTCAGTCTGTATTTGCAGTGTAGAAGTGGAGGGGTGTGTAGCTGTAGCTCAGTGCTGTGCAGTGTAGAAGTGGAGGGGGGTGTAGCTGTAGCTCAGTCTGTATTTGCAGTGTAGAAGTGGAGGGGTGTGTAGCTGTAGCTCAGTGCTGTATTTGCAGTGTAGCAGTGGAGGGGTGTGTAGCTGTAGCTCAGTCTGTATTTGCAGTGTAGAAGTGGAGGGGTGTGTAGCTGTAGCTCAGTGCTGTATTTGCAGTGTAGAAGTGGAGGGGTGTGTAGTTGTAGCTCAGTGCTGTATTTGCAGTGTAGCAGTGGAGGGGTGTGTAGCTGTAGCTCAGTGCTGTATTTGCAGTGTAGAAGTGGAGGGGGGTGTAGCTGTAGCTCAGTGCTGTATTTGCAGTGTAGAAGTGGAGGGGGGTGTAGCTGTAGCTCAGTCTAGTGCGTTCCTGGCGAGAAATCATCACCTTCTGATTGCTTCAATGATATGAAGGATCTGTCTGTGTCTGCTCATAATAAATCAGAACAAGTTATGGTGAGAAAATCAATGGAGAGAAAAGGGTGGCATCTGAGCCACAATGAGGGGAAATTAAATACAAGACGAAATTACATTGCAAGTAATGATCTGTTTGCTCTCCGTGTTTATGGAAATAAATCTCGGCTCATGTTGAGGTGATATTAAAAAGGAAAGCGGATAATGAAAAACTCACTCAACGATCATAAATCAAAACTTGCCTGTCAGGTCTTTTTTTTCTTCTCATTGCAGTGGGTAATAATATGGCCACTGTAGAGTAGACGGGATGGTGAATGGACAGAAAATTGCCCGAAGATAAGAATGAGATCTGGAATAAGAGTTTGGATTGGAATTAAAATTCATGAACTGCCCTCATCCTTTTAATTTCCATGTCACTTTGAGGTATTTCTCGGGCCGTCGGTCGGCGGCTCGGCCTGGTTCTTTAACATTGGGGTAATTGTGTTTTAATATCAGGCATATTCTTCCCGCGGTCTCGGCTACATATGAAACACCATTTCATATGTAGCGGAGCAAAAAGAAGAAGGTCCCAAATAAATGGAAAAAGGTGTGTGAGAGCTGGAGATACGACATGTTTTTGAGAAAATGAGGAGTAAAGGTGCTGAATATGAAATGGAAGATAGATAGAGGCAGGTGAATCTGGGGGGGGTGTTAGGGGGTGGACAGATACAGGAAAATGAGATGTGTGTGTGTGTGTGTGTGTGTGGGGGGGACTGGGGGAGGGGGGCTGTGGGGAGGGGGGGGGAGCACCTGCTGCAGAGAAGTCTGGGAGAGAGGCCAAACTCCAAATAACAGTGTGACGTTTAATTCAATTTCACTCTTTTCCAATTCCTCTCGCCATAGGTCAAACCTGACAGTCAGTTCAATGGTGTTTCAGCCACGCTGCAACCCTCTATACGCCGGCACAACAAATGCCTTCTCGCGCCAATGTCCTCTTCTGTCTGCCAATAAACAGCACCAATGACTGACTGCAGCTTTATTGAACCACCGTTCAGAATCACCAATGGGCACCGTTCCCCGCAGCAACCCTATAGCTGCGGGGAAAAAAATTCTGAAAAAAAAGATCTACTGAAGCTCACAGCCCTTCACGTTGTGATACGTTGAGAGCTTGTAGATCAGATATTTAGTATAGACCCCCTGGGGGACCGGATGACGGATCAACCCCTGCCACCAAATCAAACACTTTTTGCGTTTGCACGCCCAGTGAATGAACGCACGTGCGTTCAGCGCACGTGGTTACCGCCAACACGATCCCGACTGGATCTGCTATTTTCGAGCTTCCTACGCTACGTTGAAATCGATGCCCTATGAATACGGTTTCCACGAAAGCAACAGCTGTACTGTACCTATTTGAAATAGTCTCGCCCAGGGCACTGCAGGCTGCAGGCCAGGGTCCATTGTTAATCCGGGCCTGACCACCAGTCAATGAAGTATATCGGGTTTAAGTGGATCATTTCTTAGATTACATAGACTCTATACCCACCAATACTATTCAGGTATTGTTTCTTACAGTATAATGCAGAGGCTGTTCTCATAGTTGTGCTGTGGAGGACTGTGGGAATGGAAAATGGAACGGTGCGGCAGCGTCATACATGGAGAAGCATTTGATTTTGTGTCAGGGGCCTGCGGGCGGGGGCTTATTCCAACTCTTGCTCTTCCAATCCATCTCCCCTCTGCCTCGCCCATGAGGCCATCACTGATGTTTTACAATGCTTGATTGGCAAGGCAAATGTTTCTATTCTAACCCGATATCTCTCTGTTTGTCCTTCTCTCTCCCTCCCTCTCTCTCTTCCTCCAACGAATGATGCTGCAGCAACAGCCCAACTACTGGAGCTTTAAGGTCAGTGATATAAGTCCAATTGTCTCTGTGTGTTATCGTCCTCACAGTCAGTGTGTGTGTGTGTGTGTGTGTGTGTGTGTGTGTGTGTGTGTGTGTGTGTGTGTGTGTGTGTGTGTGTGCGTGTGCGTGAGAGCTCTGCGATGCGTGTCTCTTTCTATCACTTCAGACTGTGTGAAGCACTATTAGCCTACACAGTAATTCCCATGGTTCCCACTGCGATGTGCCTACTGTGTACTGCACCATTGACACTGCACCATTGACATTGGTGCCTCTATACACTCTTAAGTGTGTGTGTGCGTGTGTGCGTGTGTGCGTGTGCGTGTGCCTGCGCATGCGTGCGTGCGTGTGTGTGTGCGTGCGTTTGTGCATGCGTGCGTGCGTGCGTGCGTGCATGCGTGCGTGCGTCTTAAACCTCCGAAGCTCCTTTTTAATCTGCAGGAAATTATTCTCTGGCTCTATGATACCTCCAGTCAGTGTGACCTTGCCTGAAGCATTATCCGCGGGCTAATGACAGTATAGACGTTAAGAACTTTCAGACATGCTGAATGAACACTTTGACAGTATTACCATGGCAACTTGAATCCATGCTGAACAACTGGGACAGTTATCCATGATGGGTTGCATGAACAGGTGTGAGATCTGTGTGAGTGAGTCTGAAATACGTCTAAAGTGATGTTGTGATGTTTTGTTCTTGCTATTTTTGTATTGTTTTAATTCCGATCTTGCCTCCTTTTAATTTCTCCTTGATGATGTTTTTGATCTTGTTTTTAATCTTGTTTAATATCGTTTCATTGTTCTTTTGTTGATCTCTTGTTTATGTAATTACGTTGGGCTGCATTTGATGACATGAAAGGTGCTATACAAATATTTATTATTACCAGTAAGACGCCTGAGGGCAAGAAGCGACCTCACTCTAAAGGGCGAGGTTGCGTGGACGCATCCGCCTGGGTGTCAGCAGACTGCTGGGCAAGCGCTGGCACTTTGGAATGGGGAAACAAGGGAAACAAGCCTGGGTTTATCTAGCATCAGTATTATAATGACTCAAATATTAAATAAGTTGCATATCAGCGCCCCCACCACCTCAGGACATTGTGGTACTGCAGCTAAAACAGCTTCAGAAGCAAAAAATAAATGCCATGGACTGGTTATATCAGAGTTGTGCTTGAGGCTCAAACCATTAGAAATACGTTTGAGGGACATATAGACAATATGATATGAAATATTAAAAACGGTTTTCAAATTCATGCTATAGCTGCTTTAATTTTCGGGCCTGTTGAGAACTCTAGTTTTCGCGGCTGCATTAATAACTTTGGGGCAGGCCCGTCTAGTGTTTAAATGGACAGGGAGACATCGAAGAGGAAGGAAGGATGGGGAAGGATCAACATGGAATTTCAGAACAGGTTCTTCTGACATATATCCATATATTAGGCCGTGAGCCAGGACCCCAAATCTGGGGTCATCTGTACCGATGGGGTGAATAAGTCTCATAGTGATTTTTGGGAAGGTATACATCCCTAGTGCTAGGAAATATGTGATAGCATTGCATCTGTGGTAGCCTTCTGTGTGTTATCACTCTGTTTATGACCACATGCCAAAACACAATTTTCAAAATCCGAATGGAGCATTCTACTTCAAACTGATGGTTCTCTCCTATTATTGATCTTTGAAGAATGGTTGGGATACAGCTCAGACTATACAGTATATTTCTCTGAAAAGTTGTTAAAATTATTCTAGGTCATCTATTACAGGAGAGACAACATAATAGGGACTATATATTACATGAGACGTACTTCTGTTTTCATGAAAGATGCAGCACAAAGGTTCCCTCTGTAAATAACTGTAAATATTTAAAACCATCTTAGAACATAAATTCTATTGAAATGTTTTATGAAATTCAATAAACTAAATATAGTGTAAGTGTACAGTGTAAGTAATGCATAAGATAACTTTCTGTTCACCATTACATCACCTTTTAGTCCATTTGACACTTCTATCTGTTCAATACCAAACCTAATAATGCTGTTTCATATTACGTTTTTGTTGTTGATTTGTATTTGGGGACAATTTTAGCTTGGTTCCCCAAACTTTGGTAATTGGCATAATCAAAAAAGGCCTTTATATCAGGTCAATCTCACATGTTAAAGGTCTGGTCAATGAAACAGAAACAACTATTTCTATTTCTATAACAACTTATACTTATACATTTGTAATAATAGCATAAGAAAATATGATATATTTATCTGTAAGCTTCAACTCATAATCAGGATCATAAAATCAACCCACCACATCCCCCTAGCCCTCCTGATTGGCAGCAATATCTTACCCAAATCCTGATCTACCTCATCGTCAAAAGTATATCCTCTTTATTATCAACATCACTTCTCATTTGTAGCTTCAACATCTCATCAGGTGTCAGGTCACCCTTAGCAAAATGTGGATCTCCCATCCAAATTGTGTGACATCACCTGAACTTTCAAATTGAGCTTGGTGGTCTGCCACATTCCACTTGTATATGAGTACAACTGTCGTGGTACAACAGCAGCAACAGATTGTTACATTGTGACACCCAACTCACCCAGCACATCAGGGTAGTCTGGGAAGTTCCCTGCCAGCAAAGTATTTTGTGCTCTGATCTTGCCTTTGCACATGGATATGAGGTTGCACAGGACCTTGACAGGTCGTTAATGTCAAGGCAATTATGTTTATGCACTGTCAAATAGGTCTACATCTATTCTATGGTAACATATAGCTGTATAGTCATATTATCCTGCTCATTACTGTGCACAAATGTATACATCTTTGTGTTTGAGCACAAATGCATTTTGAGAACCCCCACATTTTCAGTAAAGCGTGCATCATTCTACAGTTCAATCTAGTTGAATACCCCTGCTGTAGGTTACAACAACAAACAGCTGCATATCAATGGTAAGGTGAATACTGTGCATGTCAACCAGTGACCATACTGTATCTGCTGCATGCTTGGACACACCTGCTTATGAGACAGACATTGACCTGACCTTTAGCACATAAGATTGACCTACTTATAAGAAATTGATTTTATGTGACAGTTATTCTGTTCATTTTGTAATTGTATTGTTTTTACATAATGCAGTACAATAGAACATCACTTTGGGTGTGGTATGGACACCATTTTGGATTTGGCAATACATAATTAACTAGTGATGGGAGATTAATCGGCAAACACATCGGTATCGGACGATTTGAGTTGTTTTTAGATTAATCGGCATCGGTTTGATTAATCAGACCGATTACGTTTTTCAATAAACTTTTCCCTACTCCTTTTTCGAACATAGTAACTGCGAGAGTGAGGTCTAGCCAACACCAACTCGGGATTCCTGGATCGCTGCCCTCCACAATGTCCTATCCAACATCAGGTTATTGAGCTCTGCAGTGTTGTTAGCCAAGCTGTCGCACCGCAGCACGTCTACATAGGTGGTACGCTTCTTTCCCCCCCTTGTCTTTGCCCTGGGTTTGGCTCCCATAGTCAATTTACTTGCCTCAAGTTCTGGGTACCTGACGCAGTGCCCTGCCAGCCTCATCCTTCTCTCTCTGACTTTGTCCGTGACCCGTGGTAGGTCCCCATAGAGGTCCACATTTCTGATGTGACACCTAGTGCCATTCGTAGCATTCTTGTGTAGACTCCATCCAGGGCTTTTTCCTGTTGTACTGTGAGGGTCCATGTCTCGACAGTAGCTATGAACAGCCGCCTCTTAAGGTCTTCTCCCGTGTCTGATTTCCACACTCTCCTCATCCCGTGCAAGGCTTTCCAGGCAAGTGCTCTCCGAACCTTCAGATCCTTTTCAGTTGAGGCAGTCCAGGCCCCGAGGTACTTGAAGTCCTCGACTCGCTCGAGCACCGTCCCGTCTGCAGTGGCAATGGTTTTGTCCTCTGTGTTGAATGTCATTACCTTTGTTTTCTTGGTATTGAGCTTGAGCTTGAGGACCTTGGCTCGAGTCTGGCTGTAGCTTGACTCTATCATCTGGACCAACTTTTCTGGAACTCCGTAGGCACGTAGAATACTCATGAGTTTCCCCCGGTGGATGGTGTCGAAAGCCTTTTGGAAGTCAATGAATGTGATCACCGCTGACAGGTTGCGCTCCCATACCCCTTCCAATATCCTCCTCAGTGCCAGTATCTGCCCGACCTTCGAACATAAACATATGTTAAGGATTATGAAAGATCATTATTATTATTATTTTTGGACGTTTATTTCCTTTGTCTTTTCTCATTTATATTTTAACATGTTTGGAATAAATACAAAAATGAAAAAAATGAAATGAAATTAATTAATCGGTCTGTCTTTACAGATAAACAAGCCCAAAGTAACAGTTTGAACAGATCTACAAGCTCACAATATTATAAAGGTATTTAAGTTAGATGTGACTTGCCTAAGCCTGCAGTGCAGACACCCTGTTACATGTATTTTTCAGAATAGACAAAATTATAATCTTTCAATACAGAATGAGATCGACATTGGTAATATTGGTTATCGGCCATAACAGCAATTAATTATATCGGATATCAATATCGGCCAAAATGTCTCATCGGCACATCCCTATAATTAACTGATCACTTTCACTGATTCAGCCACATTCCTTTAGTCCTAAACCCCCAAATAATGATGAATTAGTATTAGTTATAGCCATTTTAAGCTCCTGGCAGCCATATTGGACGCCATCTTGAAAATGACGCCTTTCCAGAACATATATTTTCCTATATTTTCAGTATATTCTTAAGCATGCCTAGAGGTACCAGAACCAATTGGAAAAACCTTTTCTATCATTTTTGTATTACTATTTTTTGTCATATTGATCCATGCAATTTTTCGCCTAGTGTTATAAAATAAAATGCATGATAGCACTCATAAAGCTACCACGGGTGCAATGCTATCACATATTTTCTAACTCTAGACATGTATACCTTCACAAAAATCACTATGAGCCTTATTCGGCCAGATGGTACAGACCAACCCCCCTGGCTCACGGACTATATGGAGATCTAAGGGTTTGAGGTTTGAGGTCAGATGTAGCGTTGCTGGCCAACATTGAGGACATCAGGGATCTCCATATATGGGCTTAATTGGGGGAACTATGATGTCACGTGATGTGACGAGATCTGGGCACCATAGGGCTTTGCCATGTATGGGGATTTTGAGTGATACACTGACGGACAAAAATGTACGATTTCATAGTAAATGCGACCTGCGGCCGCAATTATTAGTATTGGTCCATACACTGCATATACCGTATGTTGCTGTAAAGTCAATGTGTGCACTGCCACTCCTCAACATGTGCCAGACTGTGGCGTATAGGTTATTGTATGTTATAGAGCCTGTTGAGAGAGGTAGTATGTTGTACTGTGTGTCATAGAGTGTGTTGGGAGACAGTTAGGTTTTTTTTTTTTTTTTTTTTATGTTTTTTTTTGTGGCTTTCACCTTATTTTATATATTTTATGGAGGGACAGACAGTAGGCTGACAGGAAATGGGGAGAGAGATGGGGGGGAAGACATGCAGTAAAGGCCGTCGGGATCGGGAGTCGAACCCGCGGCACACAGCCAGACTGGATTACCAGCCAAGGTGCCTGGACCACTGAGCCATGGCCCAGTTAGGTTGTTTTGTCATAGAGACTGTTGAGGGCCGGGGTGCTTTGGAGTGTGTGATGGTCTGGAAGGATACCCAAACCCTTATTATGAAAAGTGGCGCTCCAGATGTCAAACCAACACACACATATTTCACACGTGTTTTTAAATTAAGAATGAATGATCATACTGTGGGGAATACTGTTGGTGCATTTCCCTAATAGCACAGCATGGTTGCCATCTATCAATTACATTACTCTAGTCTGTGGCTTTGCAGCAGAGATGAGTGTGGCAGCAGTGGAGGTGGGTGTTTGTGCTGGTGTGATAGCACAGTGCAGAATCAACAACACCATCAATCAACGGGTCTTGTTGAGTGGCAACAGGTTTATATCGGCCGGGGAGGCGCTTTGCTTTCAGTGCAACCTTCCCTCTGTGAAGATAGCCTCCTCTGTTGAAAAACAAAGTGGCACTTCAATGATGCCTTTTTACCCGCTTCCTTAATCTTAATGTGATCCAGGCAGGAAGTGCCGGCATCACAGCTGGTAGATAACGCAAGAGAGGAGAGGACGATAGTCAAGTCAAATTGATTTACAGTATATAAAAGCATTATTTAAAACCGACCAGAGTTGAACTGAAGATTAAAAGAAACGCTTGCATGGTGTGAAAAAACAATTTATGCAACATTCAAAGGCAGAAAAAGTATGTTTTTATAGTCTCGATTGAAAAGTGTCTAAAGAAGGGACAGTCCTCCTAACAGGGAAGTGTTATAGGCTATTCCTGTCACGATGTGGTCCTGGAGATGTAGGACTCGGGTGCAGAACGAACCAGGCACAGGCAAGATTGAATATTCAAGTGGTTTTAATTCTCAAAACTCACACTGTGAAAACACTTGGAATAACTAGGAAAACACAAGAAAATAACCACGTCACTTACGACGACGAACTGACAAGGAACTGAAAACACTGGGGCATATATATAGACAAGACTAACTACACACAGGTGAACTGAAACACACAATCAACACTGGGATAGGCTAACAGGCAACAGAACACAGGTGGCTAGGGTGACACTAATACAGGGAGGTGAGACAAGGCAGGAGACAGAAAACAAGGCCGACAGGAAATCACAGAACACTACTACAAAATAAGGTACAGAACACAAATACAAATAATAAGTCCCAAAACACAGACAAAGTCCAAGGGCAGAGAAGCGTACCGTGACAATTCCACAGCAACAGCAAAGGCTTCAACTGGCTCACGGGACAGTTAAAAGCATCTGGTCAGAGCATCTAAGTGGCCTAGTGGTGGAACGGGGACACAGGAGGCCCTCTTGTCCATTCAGGGCTAATAGAACCCAGGGCGGACATCTACAAGGAAAATGGATTGGGACAATATAGGCAATCCCAACTGAAAGGTTTCCATCTTGGCGGTACATTGTCAACCTATTTAAGGCTGTTCCCTGAATGACAACTCCGAGTTTGAGTCACAGCCACCAGAAACAAATAAGTTATTTGTAACTTTCAACACTACATATTATGTGCTATGATGTGCTCTGAACCCATCCAGGAGCACTTGATCAATTGTCATGAAATAACGATAACCAAGTTGTAGTAGTAGGTCAAAGACAACAAAGACAACAAGGAAATATCATTTAGAAATCTATCTAAAAAACTGTGGAGTTAAAGTGTGGACGTTTGTCGAGAGGCTGAACGTCAGCATTTTCATTTTCTTTTATAAAAGTGAACATCACCCTGGTCCTGTACCGAGACAGCTGTTGATAATTGACAGAAGGCTGGTGCCAAATCTGTCTAGTGCCTCTTTAAGGAGGTGTGAAAGAACAGAGTTAAGACAGCGGGTTGTGGATGTCCTATGGGAAACTATCTCCAGTAAAAAAAGGAAAGGATCACATACGCCCAATGAACATAAGAGGCTAAGAGCAGTAGACACAGGGGCGGGACAGACGGTGAGAGGCACTATCTAATACAGTTGGGTGCCACCGATATTGTCCCTTATCATTTGACCCATTCAGGCCTGACCTCAAATCCTTGAGTTTTCTGAAATAAATATTTTCACGATTTTTCAAAAATAGCAGACCTACAAGCTCGTAGCGCGCCACTCGGTGGCGCGCTATGAGTTTGTAGATCTGCTATTTTTCAATAGCTAAATTATAACAATGTTTAAAACACCAAAAGGGGTTCCCGCCCAAAATGGGTTAACTGTCCTTTTGCGCAGATCACGCAAACCTCAGCAAAAAGAAAAGGACAATATCGATGGCCTCCAACTGTATATCAGCTGTATACCTTATCAACAAACAGAGAGGTTTTCACAGGTTGGTAATGCATTTATTTATAGTGTCAATAATCCCCATTGTCCTGGGATTATATTAGACATGTTTTTTTATTTGTTCTGACAGCATCTTGCTATTTAGTCAAACAGTCTCTCAGGATATGTTAAACTTTAATAATTTAAGCGTATCCTTTTTCCCATTCATGCTCCGCCCGCCCCTTGCTGCCTTATGGCACTAACTAGTGTCATTTTGTCCAGGGCTGAGATTTGGGTTTAGGTTTAAGGTTTAGGATCTGGATTTAAGGGGAGGATTGACAGGGTCAAGGCTGCTTAAACAGGTGGAGTTAAATATAGTGACCAACTTACCACGCAGGTGGTTGTGGTGTTGGTTAGGAGGAGCGAGCCAGATCTCACCCAAACACAGTGAAATAACACGGATTGGCAATTCTGTACATACACTATAAAACTACTACTGTTTTGACTGCGACGGAGGTGTGGCTTTCACCCCATTATCGCAGTTGGGGCAAATGCACTCCCCACAACATTATTATTTGGGGGTTTTCTAGTAGTGTATGTACAGAGAATCTGTGTTATTTCACCATGCTTATGGTTATGGTTTATAGGGGTGGGACGATATGGGTTCCTCACGATACGATATATATCGCGATATTAGGCCCTCGATAACGATAATATCACGATATTCGATATATTGCGATATTTGCGATATATCGATATATTGTATGAAATTTCATCAACGATATATCACGATATCTGCAACTACAAAATACTTGGAACTGAAAAAATGCAGCATTTTGTATTCATACAAAGCTGTTTGGAGACTTTGGACAAATCACCATCCAGTAATTCAGTACTTCTGGTTGCTGTGGAATCTGAGTGGGATTTGCTTTATTTTAGCTGTCATTTCCTCCTTTTCTAAACATGTTGTTCATCACTTCATTATGAACAACATTTCAAATTCCGATATCGATATTTTAATAATCAATATCGATTATTTATCGCGGGAGGACGTATCGATATATATCGCCATATCGATATTTCAGCACACCCCTAATGGTTTATGGCTCCAGCTAGAACTGGTTTGAGGGATGCTAGGTTTGAGCATTAGGCAGGTATTAGGCTAGGTACTAAATTATGTTAATGAATACATTAACCAATATTGACAGACACAACTACGTCCAGTTGAATCAAAGGGTGAGAATGGCTGAGTAAACAAAATGATTGACAGTTGCAGCCTCAGTGAGGATTTCGACTGCCGTTTTCCAGCTCCCTCCTTTTCATGGGCAAAGAGGATTACGACATCTCCCCCTCCCCTAGGAACATGCCATTTTTTCTCTCCCTCTCTCTCTCCGATGGCATCGGCGAAAAATCCACAGCAATTTTGTCTGAGTAATCTTTTTCCACGGATTGACGGCTTCCAGAGACATAAGGGGAGATCTCAGGAGGGGCTACAGACAGGGTCAGACAGGCATTGATGTGGAAACTTACAAGGATGGAGAGCAAGTATGATGAAAGCCAAAAGAAAGTTAAGACAAAGGGATGTGAGAGAAACGTGTTGTCCAACCCCAGACAGTTTTCTAACAGGACATGCTTGTGTTTCTGCAGTGTTGACAGACAGGCTCACAACAGTTTCTTTATTACAAAACAATCACACTCGTGTGAAGTGAGGGGCGCTCTTATCATCGTACATCATCTTACATCACAATCCGTGCTCAGCCAATCAAATCGGCCAAACCGTGGTTGGTACACACAAACACACAAAGCTTTGGTGTGAAGTGAGGGGCGTCCACTGTGGCTGCCACATGACGTCACTGCTTAAAGCAAGCATTACAAGTCCAAAGCCTTGGCTGCCACACGGAGTCACGAGTGGGGACCTGTTGATTTTGAAAGGCTAACGTGAAAAGAAAGGGAATGGAGGAGGTGCGAAGAGAGCTGTTACAACGTACGTTCCTGGAGATTGGAGAAATAACACTCAGGGGAGAAACACTCATTCTCTTTTCACACAAATCTGTCTGCTCCCTCAGTGGGGCCCAGACAACTAGCGAGACGCTTATCAGCAGCGTAATTAGAAGGCTATCTGGCAGTTGTGGGTGCATGGGTGGGTGGGTGGCTGGGTGGTGGGTGGGTGGCTGGGTGGCTGGGTGGGTGGCTGGGTGCATGGGTGGGTGGGTGGCTGGGTGCATGGGTGGGTGGCTGGGTGCATGGGTGGGTGGTGGGTGGGTGCATGGGTTGGTGGCTGGGTGCATGGGTGGGTGGCTGGGTGCATGGGTGGGTGGTGGGTGGGTGCATGGGTGGGTGGTGGCTGGCTGGCTGGGTGCATGGGTGGGTGGCTGGGTGCATGGGTGGGTGGCTGGGTGCATGGGTGGGTGGTGGGTGGGTGGCTGGGTGCATGGGTGGGTGGCTGGGTGCATGGGTGGGTGCATGGGTGCATGGGTGGGTGGTGGGTGGGTGGCTGGGTGCATGGGTGGGTGGTGGCTGGCTGGCTGGGTGCATGGGTGGGCGGTGGGTGGCTGGGTGGGTGGCTGGGTGCATGGGTGGTGGGTGGCTGGGTGGGTGGGTGCATGGGTGGGTGGTGAGTGGCTGGGTGGGTGCATGGGTGGGTGGTGGCTGGCTGGGTGGGTGCATGGGTGGGGAATGGGATAACAGGTATAACCTCTGCTACAGGTCATTAGTTCTTTGATTAAACTCTCTCTGGTTCTTATACCATGGCCATTATAATGTACAACCCTATTACTGGAGTGCTGGATCACTTTAGCAACAACTACTGTATCACCCTGGCCTTATTACTGAGCTACCCTTTGTGTGTGTGTGTGTGTGTGTGTGTGTGTGTGTGTGCGCGCGTGTGCGTGTGCGTGTGTGTGCGCGTGTGCGCATGTGCGTGTGCGCATGTTCGTGCGTGCGTGTGTGCGTGCGAGACTGAGAGAGAGCACATGTACGTGAGAGAAGACGCAACAAGAAAAGGACATGAGGAGGGAGGAGGCTGCATGGGTTTTAATAAGCCTATACACCTAATAGCCTCAGGTGTGTTTGAGGCATCCATGTTCTCCTTTATGTTCCGTGCAAAAAGATGGTTTTGTTCTCGTCTAGATGATCCTCTCCTCTGCTATATGCTCTCACGGTATAGTGTGTAGAGTTCACGTTGCGATCTCAGTGACGTCGAACGTCAATGTGCTGTTGAATTGAATGGGCCCTGGAGGGGGAATGCTGCAACCAGTTTCTCCCCAACAGGCGTGGGTATGTAATGTATTGTCACGTTTAGCACTAAAGCCACAGTCCTGGGTGACCCATTGTCCCATTATGCAGCACTATCCTTTACCGTGTTAAATATCAACACAGTGAGGATATAGTCATGCTAGCCTAGGGCATGTTCATTTAAATGTATGTACTGTACAAATCCATTAACCATTATGAGTTGATACAGTAAATGTCTGTAGAGGGAGATTTACAATGCACACATTATGATCCTGGAAACTATACCACCAGCAATATTTTACACTTGAGCAGCTCCACAGCTGTAGATAGACATTCTGCACCTTCCTCTAGGGTGACCAGATCCAAACTGTTCATTTGAGGGACAGACGTATCGCTTCGCTTGTGTGGGACAAGTGGGATGGGGGGACCCCGTCCCCCCATCCCACTTGTCCCACACAATCCATACTGGAGTACCGGGTTAGCAACTTACTACTTGAGTTGCATTTTGTTTTAAAATCATGCTTTATTTTGATGCTATTTTATTAGGGCATTTTGAACACTGATGCAATTGCCTGCCAGTCACAATGTGGGACAGGGTCTCAATTTGTGGGACGCCTGAAAAGTCTTGGAAATGAGGGACTGTCCCACGCAAAGAGGGACATCTGGTCACCCTACCTTCCTCATATACGGTAACGGTATCATATCGACGGCGGCTATTGAAGGACGTGGCCAAATTTCCCTCAAAAACAGATTGTCGCTTGGATCCAAATGGGTGTCCTTTGACTCCTTTCAATGGAACTGTGCTTCTTGAATGCTGAATGTCAGCGCAGCCTTGCATGAGGCTCCACAGGCATTGTGGGAAGTGGTAGTAGGCTCGGCGCGGGTGCATTATGCAGTTGCCTTGCCTCAAAGATATCACAGCTGTGTTCTCTATTTTAGCGGTGGCAGGAAACTGGTATTTCTGAAGCACAGAAGCAAAATAGCTTTCAACTTCACAAAGCTGCAGTTCAAAAGGACAGCTACAGAAACCGCTGTTGCACTTTGTAGACATGACAGTATTTTATTTGAGACAGCCTTACTCATCTTATGCAGAAAACTGTTGCTCCTATCTATGAAAGAAGCAACAGTCTAACCGTGGGCTTTGCTTCTTCTTTTTTTTTTAAACGAATATTCTCAGTGTAATTTCACGCTAATCTCTTGGCTGCATGTCTCACTGAAGCTACAGCAAGGATGTCATACTGTGGCGTGCTGCGCTTGTCTCTAAGTCTGGAACTAGTGGCTGTATGGTGTGGTGTGGACACTGGACACTGCTTAGATGATTGTCTGGAACTAGTGGCTGTATGGTGTGGTGTGGTGTGGACACTGCTTAGATTATTGTCTGGAACTAGTGGCTGTATGGTGTGGTGTGGTGTGGACACTGCTTAGATTATTGTCTGGAACTAGTGGCTGTATGGTGTGGTGTGGTGTGGACACTGCTTAGATTATTGTCTGGAACTAGTGGCTGTATGGTGTGGTGTGGTCACTGCTTAGATGGTTGTCTGGAACTAGTGGCTGTATGGTGTGGTGTGGACACTGCTTAGATGATTGTCTGGAACTAGTGGCTGTATGGTGTGGTGTGGACACTGGACACTGCTTAGATGATTGTCTGGAACTAGTGGCTGTATGGTGTGGTGTGGACACTGGACACTGCTTAGATGATTGTCTGGAACTAGTGGCTGTATGGTGTGGTGTGGACACTGGACACTGCTTAGATGATTGTCTGGAACTAGTGGCTGTATGGTGTGGTGTGGACACTGGACACTGCTTAGATGATTGTCTGGAACTAGTGGCTGTATGGTGTGGTGTGGTGTGGACACTGCTTAGATGGTTGTCTGGAACTAGTGGCTGTATGGTGTGGTGTGGACACTGCTTAGATGGTTGTCTGGAACTAGTGGCTGTATGGTGTGGTGTGGACACTGGACACTGCTTAGATGATTGTCTGGAACTAGTGGCTGTATGGTGTGCTGTGGTCACTGCTTAGATGATTGTCTGGAACTAGTGGCTGTATGGTGTGCTGTGGACACTGCTTAGATGATTGTCTAGAACTAGTGGCTGTATGGTGTGCTGTGGTCACTGCTTAGATGGATGACCCCATTAGAGAGAGAGCGCCGGGTGGGTGGGACCATCCGTCAGTATCACCACCGCCCTGCGTGCTCAGACGTTGTCTGTCCATGGACAGCACCAACTGCAGTTTTGGGCACTGATTCTCAACCAGTGGTCCACGTGTGTGTGTGTGTGTGTGTGTGTGTGTGTGTGTGTGTGTGTGTGTGTGTGTGTGTGTGTGTGTGTGTGTGTGTGTGTGTGTGTGTGTGTGTGTGTGTGTGTGTGTGTGTGTGTGTGTGTGTGTGTGTGTGTGTGTGTGTGTGTGTGTGTGTGTGTGTGTATAGTACCTTTGTTACATGTATCAAAAATATCTTTACCTAATATTTTGGAAGTCCATCAAATGCAATAATGACTGATAATTGCTTAACTGAAAATAGCTGATCTATACAAGCTCACTGCACATCGCAGCGTGGTGCATTGTGAGCTATAGGATATCTGTTATTTTGGATGCACAACTAATAAATCCGTCATTAAGATCATCAATATTAAAAAAAATGTTTAACTACATATTGTTTTGTGGAGGTGGGGTGGGGTGGTCCTTGAGGACTGTTTAAAATTCTAGTGGTCCAGAGTGTGCACGTGTAAGAGATACAGAATGTGTGTGTGTGTAAGCGTGTGTGCGTGTGTGCGTGCGACCGTGCGTGTGTGCGTGCGTGTGCGCGTGCATCCGTTGAACTACGCACACACGCCCGCACGCAACTGAATTATGTATGCCAAGTCAAAAAAGACATTCCCGAGTAGAATAGTTGATGTCATTGAATGTGATTGAATTTGCATGTGTTTTCGTCCGTTTCGTTTAACACGTTAATGAATGAGCCCTGGGGATCGGGAATGCTCGACCTTCGCCCTCTCTCTGCAGCTCCCGTCACAGCCGGCGTTGTGACAGTAACTAGATTAATTGGAATCGCTACAGCTAGTGCCATACTGAAAATCCGATTAAGTCAGATCCAAGATGGGAAAATGAAAAACAGAATAAAAATAAATAAAGTGTCTATGTCGGGTGGAAACCTCATTTTATAGTCAAAATTAAGCATGCACCCCATGCAAGCACGGGAGCAGTGCAGTTCGAGCGGTAGTCCGACCATCGTTTCCGCATGTCGGTCTGTTGGAGGGTCTAATCTTAGTACGCATCCCAAAGTAGCAGATTGACAAGCTCAAAATGTGTCGTTTCCAGCTTGCAGATCTGCTACTTTTGATGCTTTTGTGTGACGCTGATGTTGATAGTATGATCAAGCAGGGCATTCATTTATGGGAAAAGCAGCCTTTTGCAGATTATGAAAGTACAGAATGTAAGCTTTCAAATGATGTGTCATTCATTGAAATCAGAAAATAATATTTGAATAAGATTATGCTTGTGTGTTTGAATGTAGTCAAACCTCTAACCAAGAATCTGAGTAAAAGGCTCTCATAGTTTTGTGGATGTGTGGATTTTTTGTGGGAATGTAGAATATGGACATAGGAGGCTTCTGCCCGACAGCAACAAAATAATAATAATAATAATAAAAAGATCCCCTGTGTGTTCCACTGGGTTTGTGAGGGTGAACATAGTCGCTGTGCGGTGGCAGCTAGCTAGCGGATGTGTCTGGAGCCACACACGCACCATCCAGCTAGCTAGCGGATGTGTCTGGAGCCACACACGCACCATCCAGCTAGCTAGCGGATGTGTCTGGAGCCACACACGCACCATCCAAACATCAGCTAGCTAGCGGATGTGTCTGGAGCCACACACGCACCATCCAGCTAGCTAGCGGATGTGTCTGGAGCCACACACGCACCATCCAGCTAGCTAGCGGATGTGTCTGGAGCCACGCACGCACCATCCAGCTAGCTAGCGGATGTGTCTGGAGCCACGCACGCACCATCCAGCTAGCTAGCGGATGTGTCTGGAGCCACGCACGCACCATCCAGCTAGCTAGCGGATGTGTCTGGAGCCACGCACGCACCATCCAGCTAGCTAGCGGATGTGTCTGGAGCCACACACGCACCATCCAAACATCAGCTAGCTAGCGGATGTGTCTGGAGCCACACACGCACCATCCAAACATCAGCTAGCTAGCGGATGTGTCTGGAGCCACGCACGCACCATCCAGCTAGCTAGCGGATGTGTCTGGAGCCACGCACGCACCATCCAGCTAGCTAGCGGATGTGTCTGGAGCCACACACGCACCATCCAGCTAGCTAGCGGATGTGTCTGGAGCCACGCACGCACCATCCAGCTAGCTAGCGGATGTGTCTGGAGCCACGCACGCACCATCCAAACATCAACAGTTGGCATTGTGGGAGCTCATTACCAATGGTGGAAAGTAACTAAGTACATGTTTTTAAGTACTGTAGGCTACTGTACTTTACAGTAAGTACAATTTTGAGGTATACTTTTACTTTACCGGAGTATTTCAAATTTTCAATACTTTGACTTCTGCTCCACTACATCAGGAACATTTTGTACTTTTACTCCACTACAATTCTTTTTAAACTTTAGTTACTAGTTATGTTGTTGTAGATTTTGATTATAACATACAGTACATTAACCACTTAAGCCCTATATACATTTAGACTATTTGAAAATAGCCGATCTACAAGCTCACAATGCGTTGCATTGCGTCGGCTATTTTCAAAAGATCTTTATACATTTGATGACTTGGTACTTTAAGTACATTTTGATGCCAATACTTCCGGACTGTTACTTGTAACGGAGTAGTTCTACATTTCAGTATTGATACCTTTTTTTTAAGTAAAACAATGGAGTACATTTTTTCATCCACTGCCACACCTCAACAGGTGGCATTGTGGGAGCTCATTAGTACGCCGGTCTCCGAGCGAGAAGGGAGATGCGCAGCGGAGGTGGGGAATGGGGAGCAGATAACTTCCAAGTTTCCTCAGTGTGTACACGACGTCTCCGAGGACCTCACGTAGGCCCCCCCCACACACACACACACACACACACACACACACACACACACACACACACACACACACACACACACACACACACCGGCTCAACGACGTCTGCGTTGCCTTGGGGAGACCGTCAGACTGAGGAAATTCCGCATGAGCCCCCGCGTCCTCCTCGACAATACAGCACCGTCGAGTCAACCCAAAAACCCGACATGCGCTCATTATGGCAAAACTGACAGACACGGGAGTGTGTTTTGTTAAGTCGAGGTGTTTAAGGTGTTAAGCATGATGTCCTGAGGTTTTGTGTCAACCACACAGCCTTATATACCTTTGGGTGATTGTTTTCGTGCTGCAGTTAGACTCGATGTCAGACACCACAACGCCTGGAATTGGCAGTGAATTA
>NC_136795.1:38749312-38809115 GCF_951216825.1 Electrona antarctica
TTTCATTGGCCCGTTTGACTGTCAAGGGTTCAGCCTCCAGGAAGAAACCCTAAATACAAAGTTAATACACCATTGCACATAAAAACGACTCCAGGGTGTCTAATGAAATACTGTCACCTCATAGACACATGAAAAACTGGAAAAATACAATAATTGTGACACTCCATCTTTAAGCATTTACATTACTACACCTCTTAGAGTCAGCTCACATTCACTGTGGCACTATTACAGCAATACGATTTATAAGTTAGTTACCGTGTATAGGAACTGTTGACATACTGAAGCTTTACAGTATGTCTCTATTAGCATATTATCGACTAGGCGACGTACGACAGGTTATTACGGGACTGTTGGGGTAAGAAAACCCAAATTAAGACAGGTTTAGTATAGTGTAAAGGCCATGGCGGTGGGGAGAGGATTAGTGTGCAGCCTGGCTCAGACTCATAAACACAGAGGCATAAGGTTATGCCAAGCACGGCGGGGATAAAGAGGCTGCCGTAAAACTGTCCTGACAGTGACTGATGAGGAGTCGTTGTGAAGCGCTAGAACACAGTGGACCTGTCACTCTCACTTGACTCTGTCACCGTAGTGGTGGGAACGGAGGGTTCACTAGTGGTCATTTATACTCGGAGAGTGTACACGCATAAACAAAATGGACCCGGCCGTAAGGGTGCATTTTGCACAAGTCTGTGCATTCCACTCATTTTCAACATTTTACTATGTCATTAATATACCTTAGAGCTGTTGTGTGGAAATAATAAAAATGTTCCCCCATTCTGTGTTTCCTAGTATGAAAAGTATGAAAAAAATCATTAACATGGTGAAACACATCTTGATGACATCATCAAGATGTGTTTCACCATGTTAATGATTTTCTTCAGACCTCCAGTTCTAGGAAACACAGAATGGGGGGACTTTTTTATTATTTCCACACAACAGCTCTAAGGTATATTAATGACATAGTAAAATGTTGAAAATGAGTGGAATGCCCCTTTAAGTAAAAGTATCAACTGCAATATAGAAATGCTCTGTTACAAGTAAAAGTCTGGGATTCAACATTTGAAGAAGATTTGGCTTCAAAGTGTACTTAACCCATAGACCTGAGTTAAAAACGTTCACTCTGAAAGAATATATATTCAAAGATTTGCGCCACATTTTTACGATTTTTCAAAAATAGCAGACCTACAAGCTCATAGCGCGCCACTTGGTGGCGCGCTATGAGCTTGTAGATCTGCTATTTTTCAATAGCTAAATTATAACATAATGTTTAAAACACCAAAAGGGGTTCCCGCCCAAAATGGGTTAAAGTACCAAAAGTAAAAGTACTAACTGTGTTATGCAGAATGGCTCATTTAAAGTTTTCAAGTGTATAAAGATCATTTGAAAATAGCCGGTCTACAATGCGATGTGATGCGACTCATTGTGAGCTTGTATATGGGCTATTTTCAAATGGCCAAAATCATCGAAATGTATATAGGGCTGAAGTGGTTAATTGTAATAATAATAATTGTGTTGTAATAATAATCAAAATCTACAAAGTATAGTAGTAACTAAAGTTTACAAATAATTGTAGTGGAGTAGAAGTAAAGTACTGACAATTTGAAATACTATAATATTACAGTATTTCAGAATAAAACATCCTCAAAACTGTACTAAAGTACTTGAGTAAATGTACTTAGTTACTTTCCACCACTGCCTGTCAGTCTCACTTGTCTCTGTCGCTGTAACGACAGGTTCGCTGCTAGTGTTGCGCATATGAACAAAATGGACCCGTGTTAGGGTGCATTTGGATATATTCATGACTGAGGATTTTATTGTGTGTAGAGGCCTATTCCCCTTGGTCTTCATCTTTCTCCACCTCTCTCTCCCCCACGCCGTATTGCCCTCATTTTTGCCTGACTGTCATCAGCTCCTTTTATTTGTTCTTTCTTGTCATCATTTCTTCTCCATCATCTGGGTCTGACACCGTCTGGATCACTCTGTCTGTAGGAGGTCTGTCTGTCTGTCTGTCTGTCTGTCTAGACAGACAGACAGACAGACAGACAGACAGACCTCCTACTGACAGACAGACAGACCTCCTACAGACAGACAGACAGACAGACAGACAGACAGACAGACAGACAGACAGACAGACAGACAGACAGACAGACAGACAGACAGACAGACAGACAGTGACGTCATGTGGCAGCCACAGTGGGCGCCCCTCACTTCACACAAGTGTGATTTCCCCCCCCCCCCTCATATGTTTAAATTAAAAGTCCATAGACTTGGCTGCCACATGACGTCGCTGCTTAATATTTAACTTTAATTTTAATTTTATAATAACAATAATGGAAGTCAGTTCGGGCTGAAACATAACATTGGACAAATTTGGAGTCATACGGACGACTGATATCATAGACTGGCCATACGAAGTCCGATATATCCACATGCACGTCACGCCATTATCACACCCTGTCTAATTTTGGAGCGGTGCCTATAACCGCTCCAATGAACAGCTATGTGTGTCTGTCCCTATGTATACAGTATGTCCGTTTGAGTACGGACAGCTGCAATACCGCTGGGTGACCTAAAGCGGCACTGTTGAGCAGCCTAACAGGCTATACAGTACAGCTGTTGAGCTTCACACTGACCACTATAACTGTAACAATAGTACAATACAGTACAGTACAGAGTACAGTACACACACACACAGCCTGCACCGCTCAGTTCACACGGGTGTGGTTTTCTCTTCCAGGCGTGCTGTTCCTGCAGTTCGGGGACGAGACGCGGCGCGTACACATCACCCACGAGCTGAGCAGCCTGGACACGTTGCACGCGCTCATCGTGCACATGTTCCCCCAGAAGCTGACGGCGGGCATGCTCAAGTCGCCCAACACGGCCATCCTCATCAAGGACGAGGCGCGCAACGTCTTCTACGAGCTGGAGGACGTCCGGGACATCCAGGACCGCAGCATCATCAAGATCTACCGCAAGGAGCCCATCTACGCCTCGTACCCTGCCGCCCCACACCTGGCCAACGGGGACCTGAGGGTGAGTCAGGGGGGTCATCATGGGGGTCATCGATGTGTCCGTAGTACACGGGCAAAAGAATGTGTCCGTAGCAAAGACTCTGTAGCCTGGCTGACCACTCCCTCTTGAAATCACATTTCATTATTACTTGTTACTTGCGCAAGCAAGTAATGTGGTCGGCTGCGTATGTATGGTATGTATGGTATGTATGTATGTATGTAGGCCTGTCCTCGGTCGTCCCTAATTGGCTGTTGATGGTGACGTAATTAAGATATGTTTCCATGTTAATGGGTATGTGGCTATGTAGGTATATGTAGGCGTGTCCTCTTATTGGTTGTTGATGTTGAAGTAACTAAGTTGGGAGGGCAGTACTTGCGCTCTGTTGCGCCATTTATGGCCTACTTGTGTGCATGGCGCAAGTTGGCAGCTCGATAGAGTTTATTAATGAAATGTGAGTGGTTAACCAGGCATATTTTCTGTGGCAAATGTTAGATTTTTGAGGGGCTCTAGCCCCTCCTATGCCCCGCTTTGTGTGTTTGTGTGTATGCGATGATTTGATTGGCTGAGCACCCCATAACAATGATTTGAGTGGCTGAGCACCCCATAACAATGATTTGAGTGGCTGAGCACCCCATAACAATGATTTGAGTGGCTGAGCACCCCATAACAATGATTTGAGTGGCTGAGCAATGTACTGTACGTATTGAGGATACAAAATCACACCTGTGTGAAGTGATGGGCGCTTTTATCATCATACATCATCACGACATAACATATCGATTTGCTCAGACACATATGACGTAAATTCTCCAGTCATTATCAATGGCATTTAATGTTTAATGTTAGGACAAAAATCTACACAATAACTGAATATAGGAGGGGTGACCCTCAAAAGTGAGTGCGCAAAAGTGCGCAAAAGTGAGTGCGCTCTTCATAACATTTATATACACTTTGAGACTTGATGTGTTTCCCTTCACATCTTCATCATGGGAATTCACGGCCTCGCCAAACTGATCGCTGACCAGTCGCCCGGCTCCATCAAGGAGAACGAGATTAAGAGCTACTTCGGGAGGAAGATCGCCATTGATGCCTCCATGTGCATCTACCAGTTCCTGATCTCTGTCCGTCAGGACGGCAACCTTCTGCAAAACGACGACGGAGAGACGACGAGCCACCTGATGGGAATGTTCTACCGAACAATCCACATGCTAGAGTACGGAATCAAACCCGTGTACGTGTTTGACGGCAAGCCTCCGCAGCTCAAGTCCGGCGAGTTGGAGAAGAGAGTGGAGAAGAGGGCCGAAGCCGAGAAGCTGCTTGCTCGGGCGCAGGAAGCAGGGGAGCGGGAGAACGTCGACAAGTTCACCAAGCGACTGGTTAAAGTCACAAAACAACACAACGACGAGTGCAAGAAGCTTCTGACCCTGATGGGGGTCCCCTACGTCGAGGCTCCCTGCGAGGCCGAGGCCAGCTGCGCCGCCCTGGTCAAAGCGGGGAAGGTCTTCGCCACGGCGACAGAAGATATGGACGGGCTGACGTTCGGCACGGGCGTCCTGCTCAGACACCTCACCGCCAGCGAAGCAAAGAAGCTACCTATCCAGGAGTTCCGGCTCAATCGACTTCTACAAGAAATGGGTCTAACCAACAAACAGTTCATAGACCTGTGTATTCTGCTGGGGTGTGACTACTGCGGGACCATCAAGGGGATCGGTCCAAAGAGAGCCATAGATCTGATCAAACAGCACGGCTCCATCGAGGAGATCCTGGACAACATCGACTCTGAGAAGCACCCAGCTCCAGAAGACTGGCTGTACCAGGAGGCCAGGGAACTGTTCCTGAAGCCTGACGTGGTGGACTGCACCACGTTGGAGCTCACGTGGGACGAGCCTGACGAGGACAGGCTGGTGCAGTTCATGTGTGGAGAGAAGCAGTTCAACGAGGACAGGATTCGAAGCGGCTTTAGGAAGATTTTGAAAAGCAGGCAGGGCAGCACACAGGGTCGCCTGGACTCGTTCTTCACCGTCACTGGATCGCTGTCCTCCAAGCGCAAGGAACCCGAGACAAAGGGGTCCGCAAAGAAGAAGCAAAAGAGTGGAGCCACGCCAGGAAAGTTCAAGAAGGGCAGATAGATGAGAGAAGAGAAAGTCTAGAAAGATTCCTTTATTATACAAATGCACAGATGAGTCACTTTATGTTGTGATTGGCTGAACTTTGCATAATGTTTGTGTCACGGGGCGGCGATGGCTCAGCGGTTAGAGTGGCCTGATAGTAACCGCAAGGTTGCCAGTTCGAACTCGGGCTCCCCCAGAGGTCGTGTCGAAGTGTCCTTGAGCAAGACACTGAACCTCTAATTGCTCCTGATGTGCTGGTTGGTGCCTTGCATGGTTTCCGCCGCCATCGGTGTATGAATGTGTGTGTGAATGTAATGCACAATCTATGTAAAGCACCTTGGATAAAGGCGCTATATAAATGCACCATTTATCTCATGAGCCAATATAAGTGGCAGAGGGTGCATGGCACGTCTTCGTGTCAAAAAACGCCTAGAGCAGGTGTCTCGTACAGGTTTTTGAACAGCTGGTGGATGGCATTTATGCTCGCGTGCGGCTTTAACTTGTAGCGTCGCGTCGGCAAAAAACTGAAACGCTTTGCCGACGCTACAAGTTGAAGCCAGAAAGTGCCTATCCCAGGATTCTTTCCTGCTGACACGTATATGTGCCTGTGCCCAGAGAGAGAGAGAGAGAGAGAGAGTGAAAAGGGGAAGGGAGAGAGAGAGAGAGAGAGAGAGATATGAGGGATGTGCAGGCCTAGGTTGCTAGATGTGAGTGTACTGGGTAGTGTCCCGAACCTCTAGTTACAGACAAAAGAGTTGGCTCAGTTTGGCTCCTTGGTGCTCTCCTTTAATGTTGTGTAAAAACATTCACACAGGTGTGAAGTGAGGGGCGCTCTTATCTTATCTTATACATCATCATACATCACATTCCGTGCTCAACCAATCAAATCATCACAAATGTCATTCCGGCCAATCACTTTTGGCGTCTTCACTCTTCTGCCCTCACTATTATTATCCTCAATATGCACTTTGCCCAGCCAATCAAATCATCGCTATGGGTGGGTGATCAGTCAATCACAAGCCAATGCTTGTGTTCACACAAACCCGGAAAACTGGGCATAGGAGGGGCTAGCGCCCCTCAAAAACAGCAAGACCTGTTTGTTTGTCTTAATAATTCAATTGAATTAACAAATTGTTTTATGTAAAATGTTTGTCTCCATTTCTCCATCCAAGGAAAAAAGGTTGTCGAAAACAACACCCTATATCTTCTGTATTCCTCTGCAAACGTGTCGGTTGGGTGTACATCCCATATGCCATTTCGCAACATCAGCGATTTGCAAAATATGGGTATTATTTGTCACACTATTATTGATCTCGCAACGGAACAATGGGTTTAGGTTGAAATTTGGCCAAGTACTGAAATCCTTTCAGATCTCATACAAATCTGATCTTTATAGGTTAAAACAATGGGTCCCAAACCTTTTAGCTCAACACCCCAAAAAGACATTTTCCCGCAGGACCCAAACTAGTGAAATTATCAGATCTACAAGCTCACAATGCGTTGCTTCGCGCCGACTTGTGAGCTTGTAGATCGGCTATTTTCATTAAACATTTGTTTTCTAATTTATGGAATTTCTTCGATTTTTCTCTGATTTCTTCATGAAATTACTGGGGAAAAAAATCATTGACTTGTTTTTAATTCATGAAAACGTTAGCTTTTTTGGGAATGTCGGAAGACAAAAAAATAAAGGGACCCATACAAATGTGTCCGAGACCCACAAATGGGTCCCGACCCAGTATTTGGGAACCTGTGGCCTAGAATAGTACATTTACATATTGATAGTATTCTTTTTACAGCGTTGTAAATAAATGGAGACCGTGGGTTTCTTAGACGGGGTAATTGTCCAGGGTGTTTTCTTTTGACTTTTCCCAGCAATAACCTGCAATAACAGTTGGGGCAGCAGCGTATGTATGTGGGTTAGTAATTCCTTCTGGAAATGCATTTTTCTTATCTCCAAGTGGGCCAATCTGTTGACGTGACACCAGAGAACAACACTCCTCTGTCTGATCCCAGCACAACAAGAACACCTTGAGCACTATCTGCTGCAGTTGAAAAGACTGGAGACCATTTATTTTATTTTATTTGCCATCTGCATTATTCACACAACGCAGAGAATCAATCAGCCATTAAAGCATACAGTACATAAACCAGTACATAAACCAGAGCTGTGTGTGTGTGTGTGTGTGTGTGTGTGTGTGTGTGTGTGTGTGTGTGTGTGTGTGTGTGTGTGTGCGTGTGCGTGTGCGTGTGTGTGTGCGTGCTTGTACTGTATGTACAACAATGTCTGTTCATTCAGTTAATAATGGATGTAATAGAGGGGAAACCCTTAAGTACAACCAAATCAATACTTTGACAAACCTTGAAGTTACTGTATAGCTGTTTTACAGACTGAAAGAATGAATGGCACAGAATGTCTTCTCTCCTCTCTCCGTGCCAGCTGGCTCTGCTGGAAGGACCAAATGCAAGCTGCACTTAACTTGTTTTATGGTTCGATGTAGGTAATGGGTATATGTGTATAACTGTGTCCTTTGCTGAGCTGTCTGTGTCTTTTTTCTGTTTTGTCTTTGTCATAAAATGTAAAAATCAATACAAATATTGTTGAAAAAAAAACAACTAACATATTGACTATTGACATGAACTGGTCCTGCAGTGTGACGTATGGCTTATCTGCTTTTTAATGTGAAAGGTTTTTATGTGTGTACACTATGCGTTTCTGTGTGAGTGTGAGTGTTGCAAATACTTTTGTCGTACACCAGTGTGCGGTACAGCATGCATCAAACAGTTCTGTATTATAAAGCTAAAACTGGGATGCTGAAAAACGTAGAAGGAAACACTGAGGTGCTTTAAAGAATGAGAGAAGTTGGGAGATAGAAAATATTGCCTCGAGACAAGAGCTGCATAGATTAACATAATTGCAATAGTAGATTGGGAGAAAACAAAGGGAGAGGTAACACAATACAGCAAGACTATACCAGAGAAGAAGAAAATTGAAAGAGGAAAAAAATATGATGTTAACCACGTAAACCCTATCTACTTATTAAACTAATGTGGCTCTGTACTTGGTCCACTGCCCCCCTCCCCTCCTCTACACCAATGTCTTCGCCAAAAAATAGCCAATCTACAAGCTCACAATAATGCCGCATGGCGAATGTTCCCCCTAGAATAGTGATGCTCTGGTTCAAGTGAGAATATTGGAGGGTAGTAACTCGCTTCATTTGGCCCCGCTTGCCGAGCAGTGCATAGTTGCATACTGGCATCATCCTGCTTAACGATCCATTCTAATGCCTAGCATTCTTCTAAGGAGAAGAAATGGATGCATCTAGATAGGACAGTATCCTGGATACCAGCTCAGAGGCGGCAAACACTCTTCCAGATCTCGCCTTTAACTTTTGCAGTGGCAATAGTCTATGCTGAATTTGATCAACATTGCTGAACACATTCTGTTGCTCACCTAACTGCTGCCCAACAGCTTTGTTTGTTTGTTTCAATAATTGTGTTGTGGGGCAAATGACTGGTCTTTTTTACATGCAGCATTGGCAGATATATACAATCGTATAGGTCAACCTCAGCTTGACTCGCGAACACGTTGCTCCCATGCATCTCCAGGGTTCCATGGTATAACACCCCCCACTCCTTCCCTCCCCACTTGTCATTTCAGAGGGAGATGGTGTACACGTCCCGCGACTCCTCCCCCACTCGCCGCATGAACACCCTGCCTCACTCCTCCTCCGCCTCGGGCTCCCCCTCGGGCTCCCCGTCACGCTCGCGTCTCTCCTACAGCGGGGGCCGCCCGCCGTCCTTTGCGGGCGGGCCGGGCTCGGGGTCCCACCCCTCGCAGCAGCAGCACCCGCATCATCACCCCAACGCCGGCGGCGGCGGCGGCGGCAGCCATCACGGCGGAGGACCCCCCAACTCCGGCCTGTCCCCCTCGCCCAGCGCCATCCTGGAGCGGCGGGACGTCAAGCCTGACGAGGAGGTCTCCGGGAAGAACAGCATGGTGCTGATGAAGAGCGACGGGCTGTACGCGGACCCCTACAGCCTGGTGCACGAGGGCCGCCTCAGCATCGCCTCCACGCAGTCCCTGGCCGCCATCGGAGACCCCTTCAGCTTCCCCGTGTCCAGCGGGCTCTACCGCCGCGGCTCCGTCCGCTCCCTCAGCACCTACTCGGCCGCCGCCCTCCAGGTAGGGCCGGGCGATATCGTAGATGAATATCGCCGCGGCGATACAATGTCTCCACGATATGCCTTTTCAGAGACATCGTATATATTGTGATACAGTGAATGCTCATCATATTGATTTGCAGTGAGTTCTATACCTTAATTTAAACTGTTTCGTTTGCCAAAAAGAATACGTATTTTGGTCTAAATGGTCAGTTACTCCATTTTCTTTCACCTTGTAGGTGGTTGTACTGTTACTGTTAAGTTAAGTTACTGTTAAGTATGAAAAATAATCATAGAAACCGCATGAAAACAAAATATTGTGATAATATCGTGTAGTGTGATACTGCTTGACAATATAATATTTTTCCATATGGCCCACCGCTACCTTCAGGGCGACCTGGACGACCCCATCTACAAGCCGGGCGCCTCGCTCTACTCCGACTCGTACTCGTCGGCCACGCTGGGCAGCATGGGCTTCCATCGGATGCCCCCCTCGTCCCCGCAGAAGATCCCCGACATGGGCCTGAGGGACAGTCACAGGGACTCGTACTCGGGCTCCCCCAGCAGGGTCAGGGACTCCCCCGTCAGGCAGGCCTTCCGCAAGGACTCGGCCTCCTCCTCCGTGTTCGTGGAGAGCCCAAAGTCGAGGCCCAGCTCCGGCTCGGACCCGCTGTGCCTCACGGCCGGGCCCGGAGGCACAGCCGGTTTCGGCTCCATGATGTCGTCTGGACAGGACCCGGACAGCAGTAGGTCAGTATGAGGAGTGAGGACTGAACACAGTGCTTTGTCTGATTACTAAAGGCTGGCATATTATGTAGGGCTGTCACAATTACAAATTTAAGTTGACGATTAATCGTCACACAAATATTGCGATTAACGATTGAATTGTGGTTTTGGCTTTCGACATAATAGGAACATTTGACATTTCTGTTTGCCTGGTAATCAAAAAATGCACAGGGCAGTTATGACATCACGTGACGGGATTATGACACATGGTATGCACTGTTTATAGGGACCAACGTCTGGAGCGTATGGAAGCCATGGAGAAACAGATCGCCAGTCTGACTGGCCTGGTTCAGAGTGTTCTGACCAGAGCACCGGACAGTGACAGCACGTAAGACATTCTGTTATAGCCCCCTCCATTATCCCACCAGGCTGCACGCTGAGGCACATGGACAGCAACAAGCAAAGCTATTCTCAGAACCATTATCGGCTCTGTGCAGTGAAATAGTGCATTTGTTTTGTGTACGCATGTTGTAAGTACAGCCACACAGAACATCTGTATAAGGCACAGCACGTTGATACAGTGAGACCTGCGAGACAGCTGTTCAGCCCATATTGATCTAAACGAGACATCATCATCATCATCGACATCATCATGGCATCCATGTCAACACAGTCACAGACTATCATAAGACCCCATGAAGAGCAGGGCAATGAGGGCATTGTACAGGTCAGCGTGTGTAGCCTACAGTGTACATCAGGGATTCCCAAACGTTTTCAGCTCGAGACCCAGAACATACTGTACATTTTGGTGTCTTCCCAGGACCCAAAAAGACATTATGAATACGACACTTATTTAATAGTGTAAATAGCTGAGCTATACAAGCTCACACATCTCAGAGTTAAATTAACATTGATTTTACAATATAAATTGGGTGTCTCGGTGATAGAAATGCCATTAAATGGGGGTCCGTAGCCTAATTCATGTCAAACTGGGGGTCCTTGAAATTGAAACGGGTTGAGAATCACTGTTAGAGTGATCTTCTCTTATGGGGGTCCCTGGCATATGTCTTCAAACCCCCCCGTTTGGGAGTCCTTGGTGTCCAGCAGCAGTATAGCAGCACTATTAGCATTAGCACCGTAATTGCCTTGCCCTGTGTGGCCGTTGATCCTCAGATGCGGCCTGCTGCGTCTCTGCATGATGGCGGGCTGCCCTCCGGACCAAGGGCCGGAGTTCTCACGCCCATTACCTTTCTCTTCCAGCGAGAAGACCGAGTCCAACAGCGACGGCTCCGCCACTGGAAGTGAGTACAACGAGTCTGTGAGCACTGTGTGATCGTGAGCGCTCTGTTACTGTATAGCTGAATGCTAACAGACTGGCTTTGGGGTGCATGCGTTTGGTCCGACATACTACTAACAGTCCTACCAGTCATGAGTCCGACACCCTGCCCAAAACCCAAACCCTAAACCCCACCTCACAGGAAGCCACGGGTTAGTTTTAACCTGCCACGAACTCTTTTACCGCCAACACCCCCATCTGGTGTCTGAATTGTGTACTCCAGGACCAGCACACGTTGATTTTATATTGGGAATACCTTTATTTTTACCGTTTTTTAACCGTTTCACTTGGAAACCGACAGTCAGGAAGTGAATAGTCGCTGTGTAACGAGTCCCGCAAATGTTATTTAATTCACCCAAAACATACATTTTGTAACCGGGAATCATATCGTTTAGAGAAATGAGGCGCAAATCAAGCTTGTTTTGGTCCAAAAAGAAGAATCCGAAATATTAACACTGCGTTCCCATAGACAGCATAAGCCAGCTGAATTTTCACGATCCTTTGAGCGATCTCGGCGCCGAGTGAGTTAACCTTTAGGTTAACTCACGTTTAGGGGCGGCTGTGGCTCAGGAGGTAGAGCAGGTCGTCCAATGATCCGTGGGTCGGAGGTTCGAATCCCGGCTCCTCTTGTCCACTGAACCCTACATTGCCTCCAATGAGTTGGTCAGTGTGAGCTCGCCACCATTGGTGTGTGAATGTGGGAAGTGAGGACGCTGGCGTCGACTGCTTCACCACCTTTTATAGCGGAAAAACGCTATAAAAATGCAATTCATCATTAACCTGCCACGCATGTCGGGAGCCACGGGTTCGTTTTAACCTGCCGAGCATGTCAGGAGCCACGGGTTCGTTTTAACCTGCTGAGCATGTCTGGAGCCACGGGTTCGTTTTAACCTGCCGAGCATGTCGGGAGCCACGGGTTCGTTTTAACCTGCCGAGTATGTTCGGGAGCCACGGGTTCGTTTTAACCTGCCGAGCATGTCGGGAGCCACGGGTTCGTTTTAACCTGCCGAGTATGTTCGGGAGCCACGGGTTCGTTTTAACCTGCCGAGCATGTCGGGAGCCACGGGTTCGTTTTAACCTGCCGAGTATGTTCGGGAGCCACGGGTTCGTTTTAACCTGCCGAGCATGTCGGGAGCCACGGGTCAGTTTTAACCTGCCGAGCATGTCTGGAGCCACGGGTCAGTTTTAACCTGCCGAGCATGTCTGGAGCCACGGGTCAGTTTTAACCTGCCGAGCATGTCGGGAGCCACGGGTCAGTTTTAACCTGCCGAGCATGTCTGGAGCCACGGGTCAGTTTTAACCTGCTGAGCATGTCGGGAGCCACGGGTCAGTTTTAACCTGCCGAGCATGTCGGGAGCCACGGGTTAGTTTTAACCTGCCGAGCATGTCAGGAGCCACGGGTGAGTTTCATTCCGGCCAAAGGTTAGTTGTAACCGGCCACGCATGTCTGGACCGACAACGAGGTGTTGTCGGACTAATGCCTGTCGGTCTGTTAGCATGTCTAACAAACGTACTGTATGCACCCCGTGATCATGACCTCTCTGTTAGCTGAATGCTAACAGCTTCCTATCTCAGTTCCCTTCAGGAACTCTCTCATTTAGTTCTTTATATGCATGGCCCTGCAAAATTAGGCCCTTAGCCACTTAACACATTTCTAAGTCATTTTGAAACTAGCCGGTCTACAAGCAAATGTGTTGTCACCTTGTAGATCTGCTGTTCTTGAAACGTAGTGGACGTAGACTTTATTTCTATTGTTTACTCACTCCGGAATGTTCGTTTGTACGACATTCCTACAGTATGGTGAATCAAGCATTGAAAAACTAAGAAAATAGGCCTACTTGATGAATTGAAGTAGACGGTAAAACTACAGGTATATCAATGCTGTCTATCTGTTTATAAACTCCAAAACAACACAGTGAAAATTATCCTTGTTATTCATGGGGTGAGTAAACATAGATTTTTTGGTGGGGGTGAACTTTCCCTTTAAAGGGGTTAAATCTAGCTGGGAAAATGAAGGGTACAATTGGGATTCGTGGAGGAGTCTTGGTGCATACAGATTAAATTCAGTATTTCATTGACATGAACTGCTTATTGCAGGATCAGGTCAGAACGGTCTCTAGTCTCTGTCAGATACATTGACTTCCTCATCTCTCTCCCTCTCTGGCTTTTTCGGTCACAATCTATTTCTTTTCATCCCCATTCCTGTTTCGCCTTCTCCCCATATTCCATTAAGGAAGAAAAATCAAAAACGAAAAAATACACTTTGGCATTTAATACTCTACGGAGATAACCTTTCTATCGTCAGGGCTTTACATTGACGGCACAGGGCTGTAACTGCCATTGAAGCTTCTGGCAGACTGAAATAATGCCAAATCAATACAGCAAACCTCCAGTGGAGACACTGTCTATACTTTCACATCAGCTTCCCTGTCGACTGCTGTGGTTACCGACTGCAGTCGTTTGTGTTCCGTGTCAGTATGAACGTCGTGCATATTGGGAGGAATGGTACGTTCAGGAAACGCTCCACAGTTAATCACTGTGAATCAATTAACAGGTGTTAACTTTCTCGTTCCTGTGCTTTGGGCAGGACTCGTTAATATACTAGTCGCTGTCATTCATACGCTAACCGCACCGAGTGAAAACCTGCTCGCATTTTGAACACTGAAATGACGAGCTCTATAGAGTGCAGAAGTCCTGACGGCACTCACTCATCCCCTGGTTTGCGGAAGTAATTTCTCTATGGAGAATAACATGGGGTCGTCTTAAAATCATCTCATATAAGAATTGTGGTCCAAAAATAAACAAACTGTCTCTGCGATATTGTCGTGTCTCTGTATCATTTACGACGTACAGTAACTAATACGGCAGCAGTAACATTAGCGTAGTAACATTAGCGTTTTCTCGCAGTGAGTTGATTCTTCAGTTCTTATATGAGGCGATCTAAGATCCGACTATGGGGATTATAATACAAATTAAAAAATACACAAACCCTCTATAGAGATTCCCTGATCTATACATCTCCCTCTCTCCCTCATCAACCGTCTTGTAACCAGGCTCACTCTTTCTATATTTTCAGCTGGACGGCTGAAGCGGAAAGGGAAAGGTAGTTGCTCTCTCCTACCTCACACACCACCCTTCATTTCTCCTTTATCCAATCTCTCTCTCTCTCTCTCTGTCTCTCTCGTCTCCATGGCTCTGTGGTCTGTGAGTGTGGGTGTGTGGTGGTGTCGCTCTCTCTCTCTCTCTCTCTCTCTCTTTCTCTGTCTCGCTGCCTGGGCTGGGCTGGGTGGCTGGCTGGCTATAGTGGTGTCTGTCCTCCCGTGTGCCTCCTCTCCTCTACTCTCCCTGATCGATTCCTCAAGAGAGAACAGGCCTTGATCTGTTCCTGTCACTGTACTGGCCGTGTGTGTGTGTGTGTGTGTGTGTGTGTGTGTGTGTGTGTGTGTGTGTGTGTGTGTGTGCGTGTGCGTGTGCGTGCGTGTGTGTGTGTGTGTCCTGAGTCTGACTGTCCCTCCTTCTGGATTTCAGTCTGGCAATGCGTTTGTGAAATTCAGAGGGATGTTTTTTTGTCAGAGATGCCGCGGCACTCACTCCTAGCCGTGTGTGTGTGTGTGTGTGTGTGTGTGTGTGTGTGTGTGTGTGTGTGTTGCAGTGTGCATGTGGGAGGTTAGATAGGAAGGTTAATGGCCATAATCACAAAGCCCTGAGGTAGATAAGAGCATGGTTATCCCCCTGTGTGTACTGTATGTCTCGCACACGCACACACACACACACACACACACACACACACACACACACACACACACACACACACACACACACACACACACACACACACACACACACACACTGAATGGAGACTGATTGCAAGTCTCTGTGGATCACTATAACAGCATGCGGACACGCCTCCTCTAGTGCATTCCCAACGGGGCTGGAGGAAGAGGTTTGTGAATATGGCATTTTACATTAATTTGTGGCACTGTGTGTGTGTGTGCGCGCGCGCCTGTGTGTGCGTGTGTTCACACATAAGTGCTGCTGTGCGCTGCTTGCAAGTGCCATCAGTGCCCTTGTGTATGTGTTTATACAGTAAGTATGTGTGGTGCGTGCCCTTGTGTATGTGTTTATACAGTAAGTATGTGTGGTGCGTGCGTGAGTGCGTGTGTGTGTGAGTGCGTGCGTGCGTGCGTGCGTGCGTGCGTGCGTGCGTGCGTGCGTGCGTGCGTGCGTGCGTGCGTGCATGCGTGCGTGCGTGCGTGCGTGTGGCCGGCCGTGCGTGCGTGCGGCCGGGCTGAAGATGTCAGCCCAGTGTGTCAGCAATTGAATGTCTCCGTCACCTCCCCGTGACCCCGCTCTGTGTCCTGTTCTGTGATTGTCAGCTCTCACACCGTCGGCGCCGCTGGCTCTGATGCCTCCTCCTCCGTCTTCCAACGCAGGCGACAACGTCAGCCGGCTGCAGATGCAGCTGCACCTGCACGACCTGCAGCACAACGCCACGGACCTGCGCAAGCAGCTCGGCCAGCTGCGCAAGATGCAGGTGAGATATACCTGCTGCTACTTTTCGAATGATTATCTCTGCTACGGCCCCTGTCCGCGTGTGTGTGTGTTTGTCTGTCTTTATCATGCGATAAACACCATATGTTACTTATCAGTCGAATGCAATCAAGCCAGCAGGCTCGCCTGCAGCCGACTGGCTGCGATTAGGAAGCGCGGTGGCGTCTGACGAGGTGTGTGTCTGTCTGTTAGCAACTAATCTGACTCCAACAACGCTACAGTATACAGTCATAAAGACACAGGTTATATGCTGTTGCTGTACAGTCTGACACATTGAGGCCCGTTGAATCCTTCGAGAACCTATGATGAAACGTACTGTAAGAATGATAAAACTCTGGGTTCAGTTGGCGTTTAAAGGGTCAGGCAGATGCCGTGCGGTGGGGGAGAGGCACACATTCCGCGTGGCGATTTGACACATGATGATCACATAAAACAGGGGTTCTCAACGTTTTGCTTTGGCAATGTCTCGGGACCCCCGCCCCGCCCCCTCCCGACCCCCAATATAAATTGACTGCTACAATAACCTTAAACCATTTTGGGCGGTGTTTTAAGCATTGTTATAATTTAGCTATTGAAAAATAGCAGGTCTACAAGCTCATAGCGCGCCACCGAGTGGCGCGCTACGAGCTTGTAGGTCTGCTATTTTTGAAAATAAAATTTAAAAATAAATATTTTTTTTTTTTATAATTTGGGGACCCCCTAAAATAATTTGACGACCCCCCGAGGGGTCGCGACCCACGGGTTGAGAACCCCTGACATAAAAGACCATACAAATACATGCAGGAGAGGTGAAAAGATGACATTATAAAAGAGATGGGGTCGTCTGCTGTTGTGCTCCCTTTTCTGTCGAGTTAAACGCTTCCACTGGCCGTCAAGGAGAGAGGGCAGAGAGGATGGGATAGAATTACAGTGCAAAACAACCCTATTCATTCACACTCTGTTCAGACCTAGTCCTGAACATTCCTTCAGCGTTCAGTCAGTCAGGCATCGCTGGAGCATGCAGTAGGGTTGCAGTGCAGGTCCTGGGCAGTAGACCTAAGGTTTAACTCCTTTAGCATGTTAGCATGTTGCAGTGCAGGTCCTGGGCAGTAGACCTAAGGTTTAACTCGTTTAGCACGTTAGCATGTTACAGTGCAGGTCCTGGGCAGTAGACCTAAGGTTTAACTCGTTTAGCATGTTAGCATGTTGCAGTGCAGGTCCTGGGCAGTAGACCTAAGGTTTAACTCGTTTAGCATGTTAGCATGTTGCAGTGCAGGTCCTGGGCAGTAGACCTAAGGTTTAACTCGTTTAGCATGTTAGCATGTTGCAGTGCAGGTCCTGGGCAGTAGACCTAAGGTTTAACTCGTTTAGCATGTTAGCATGTTGCAGTGCAGGTCCTGGGCAGTAGACCTGAGGTTTAACTCGTTTAGCACGTTAGCATGTTGCAGTGCAGGTCCTGGGCAGTAGACCTAAGGTTTATCTCGTTTAGCACGTTAGCATGTTACAGTGCAGGTCCTGGGCAGTAGACCTAAGGTTTAACTCGTTTAGCACGTTAGCATGTTACAGTGCAGGTCCTGGGCAGTAGACCTAAGGTTTAACTCGTTTAGCACGTTAGCATGTTACAGTGCAGGTCCTGGGCAGTAGACCTAAGGTTTAACTCGTTTAGCACGTTAGCATGTTGCAGTGCAGGTCCTGGGCAGTAGACCTAAGGTTTAACTCGTTTAGCACGTTAGCATGTCTGTATGGAGCATTACCTAGTGTATCAGAGAAGATAGCAGTAAGGAGGATGAGACTAGCTGGCCACTGCCACCGACACCAAGAACTCCCGGCCAAAAAGCTTGTACTGTGGGAACCAACACACGGGCATCGATCGAGAGGACGTCCCACACCTACCTATGTGGACGCACTAAAGAAAGATGCTGGTGCGGAAAGCACAAATGAGCTGGCCAGATGTATGGAGAACCGAGATGACTGGAGACGCCGATGGAGGGCTCGTCTGAGGACGACGTAGAGAGATGTTGCAGTGCAGGTCCTGGGCAGTAGACCTAAGGTTTAACTCGTTTAGCACGTTAGCATGTTGCAGTGCAGGTCCTGGGCAGTAGACCTAAGGTTTAACTCGTTTAGCACGTTAGCATGTTGCAGTGCAGGTCCTGGGCAGTAGACCTAAGGTTTAACTCGTTTAGCACGTTAGCATGTTGCAGTGCAGGTCCTGGGCAGTAGACCTAAGGTTTAACTCGTTTAGCACGTTAGCATGTTACAGTGCAGGTCCTGGGCAGGAGACCTATGGTTTAACTCGTTTAGCACGTTAGCATGTTGCAGTGCAGGTCCTGGGCAGTAGACCTAAGGTTTAACTCGTTTAGCATGTTAGCATGTTGTAGTGCAGGTCCTGGGCAGTAGACCTAAGGTTTAACTCGTTTAGCACGTTAGCATGTTACACCAATTCACTGGATCAGTTGAACTGCTCCTCTAAAGCTCCACACCAGGAAGTGCAGTGCACATGTTCTACAGCAGTGATTGCCACGTCCCAGGTGTCATTGAGGAGATTCAAAATGGCAAAATGGAGCATTTGTTTGAAATGACCAATAGTTCACCCCAAAAAATATACTTTCTATCAATTACATATCCCATGAAGCCTTGAATTCATGGAGATTATTTCTTTTTTATTTCTTTCCTTCGCATTCCTAGGCCAATAATTTGACAGATTCATATCAGTACCAGTCTACTCCTTTAACAATTATGTATGTTGAAGCTCTTTCAATATCGCCTCACCTGTGAATATTTCAATAATAATAACACTTATGACATACCGTACACAATTTATTTACATTTTAATCATTTCCACATCAAAGAATCATTTCAAACAGGGGTCCATGATGGCCTAATGAAAGTCAATTTGGGGGTGACATGAAAATAATTGAAACCCCCTCTTCTATAGTACAGTTGGGTGCCACCGATATTGTCCCTTATCATTTGACCCATTTAGGCCTGACCTCAAAATTAAAAAAAAATCCTTCTAAATCCTCCAGTTTTCTGAAATAAATATTTTCACGATTTTTCAAAAATAGCAGACCTACAAGCTCGTAGCGCGCCACTCGGTGGCGCGCTATGAGCTTGTAGATCTGCTATTTTTCAATAGCTAAATTATAACAATGTTTAAAACACCAAAAGGGGTTCCCGCCCAAAATGGGTTAACTGTCCTTTTGCGCAGATCACGCAAACCTCAGCAAAAAGAAAAGGACAATATCGATGGCCTCCAACTGTATATGAAAGTTCCCAAGTAGTCCGCAGGGTCCTTAGTCCTTACAGAGGCCCAGCACTGACATGGAGAGCTACAGTACTAAACCATGCTGGAACTAAAACCACGCTGGAACCCATGAGCATGGAGCCATGGATAGCGGATAGTGGTTTGGCCTCAGAACTGTTGTGGAAAGAAGGTGTCGTATCTTATGACACGAGACCATACAAACTTAACCAAAACACTGGGAGAGCATTGAGATAATTGTGAGACACAGACAGAGTGAAGTTCCTTGATGATGTTGGTTTATTTCGGAGTACACAGCATAGCATAGCATAGGCTCCTCAGCCTTTCGGCCTCGGATCGACTGACTAAATGACATAGAGAATCAACTAGCTTAAGTACAGGTTTACACAATACACATTGGACCAGACTACCATTTGGCCATTCCTAGAAGGTAAATCAGGATCACTGTGGCCCTTTGATCCACTGTTTTAGCATTTGGTTGCCCTAGGTGTGAATCAGGATCTCAGGAACTGAACTCAAACAAAAGGCACAGTAAAAACAACCCCTGTCCCCAGGTGGTCCTTGAATATCAAAGACAGACCCCAATTAAGCCAGCCAGCTAGTCTGACCAACTAAACAGATCACCATATGCTATGAGCACAGTAGCACACATTATGGATAGAATTATGATTTCCAGATTCCACATAACCCCCCTTATGACATATATGTCATATAAAAAAATATGGAACCATAATTCTTACCAGTTACCAGTTTCCACCCCCCTTGATCCTCAGCTTAACAATACATTTAAGACACCAGAATAACAGATTTCCCCAACATGGTTTTCAAACACAGACATTCAAGATTACAAAACTCGACATAAATGATTTCATTTACAGTAAGTACAAATACAATTTCGTATCAGTGGATAATTCATAAATGGTTTCCATTACAGTAAGTTAAATACAATTTCGTATCAGTGGACGATTCTCTTTGTGTTATTTCAAACTCTTATGGCTAAAAATGTTACAGAACAATGAACATGAAAACTGCCGTCACCTCGTCAACATTTTAAGCCCTAGAGAACCACAGAGTCAAATTAAACCCTCTTTAACACTGTCGGCACTACACGACTACCAATTAATTACCCTGTAATTGAATCACTATCCTGACTTTTAACACTGTCGGCACTCAACGGCTGCCAATTGCACTATCCTGACAAGTATCTTAAACAATGGATAATGGAAAATGATTAGTAAGTTACAATTAGCTGACGTTTAAACAAGACATTGCCGCTTTCAGGAAATTTAGGACGTGCCATAACATATCTATACGTTTATAATGCTTTAAATAAAACTCTGCTCCACTAAGGTATATAGAACATACACACCAAATCACATGAAACTCTCTCTTTGGAGTTTCACAGGACCAAAATCAAAATAAGTCTCCAGACCTATCCTGACCATAAACAAATACATTAACAGGCCAGAGTTTAAGCAATATTTAACTAATTAATACTCTCTTCACGTCTCTAGGAAAACCCCTATTTGATTCACAATTAGGCTACTTATGAACCAACTTACCTAATTATACGACAAAACATACCAACTTGAGGCCTATTTTTTCATGTTGAAACAAACATGACGCACAATTTTGTAATCAGAAAGAAGGAATGTCCGTCTCCCTCATATGAACAAAGGAAAATCTTCTGTATTCTGCATTCCGTTACCTCAAAGTTCGCTTCAGCCACGGATCAAGTTGAGAAAATGTTCACCGCTGTTTTCGCTGAAAGCTCTCGAAGCAAACTCTCATCATCTCATCATCTCTCCCCCCCTCCCAGCTCTGAAACAACAGAGATGGGAAAACGAAGAGAAAAGCAACATCTTCATCACAGACCCCGTAGGCCCGTGAAGGCCCTCAGCTTGCGTCGTCAGTCGGCCATCGAAAGTGGAAACCGCCGCCGCGCCAAGCGTCGAGTGGCCGCCTCTCCCCGTCGGGATGAGCGATCCCCTCTCCCCCCTGGAACGCTGGTGTCCCCGTGCCGTGCTCCACTGCATCGCTCCTCCGCTCGCCGTCCCCCGCGTAGAGTTGACGATCGAAGGCCCCCGTGTGGCTGTCCGCTCCTCGTCGACCGCTCCTCTGTCCACTGGCCAGTTGGAAAGAGACGCACGTCGTCGCTGCGCAAACACTCCTCATCGCGGTGGCCCGTCGTCACCCTCGTCCTTGTTCCGCTGGAACACGTCGTCGTCGTCTTCCACAAAAACCCGCTGATTAGACTGAATAAAAAAGCCGCCGATTCTTCTCCTAACTGGTGTAAACACCATGAAGGTCGGGATCGCGCACCATCTGTCGTATCTTATGACACGAGACCATACAAACTTAACCAAAACACTGGGAGAGCATTGAGATAATTGTGAGACACAGACAGAGTGAAGTTCCTTGATGATGTTGGTTTATTTCGGAGTACACAGCATAGCATAGCATAGGCTCCTCAGCCTTTCGGCCTCGGATCGACTGACTAAATGACATAGAGAATCAACTAGCTTAAGTACAGGTTTACACAATACACATTGGACCAGACTACCATTTGGCCATTCCTAGAAGGTAAATCAGGATCACTGTGGCCCTTTGATCCACTGTTTTAGCATTTGGTTGCCCTAGGTGTGAATCAGGATCTCAGGAACTGAACTCAAACAAAAGGCACAGTAAAAACAACCCCTGTCCCCAGGTGGTCCTTGAATATCAAAGACAGACCCCAATTAAGCCAGCCAGCTAGTCTGACCAACTAAACAGATCACCATATGCTATGAGCACAGTAGCACACATTATGGATAGAATTATGATTTCCAGATTCCACAAAGGCTTAAAACTATGCTGCCTGGAACCAAACCATGCTGGACCACTTGAGCATGGCACGGCATGGCACGCTGCGGCACAGCACGCTGCGGTTTAGCGCGCTGCGGTAGAAAAAGAAGGCTTTAAACCGGTGGTTCTCAAAGTGGCGTCCAGGGACCCTCCAGGCTCTTTGAGGGGGTTCCAAATGGACCCGTACAGGTAGCTGTAGCTCAGAGAGTGTACACAACTACACATGCAGTACAGGTTCCATTTGTACACTCTCAGAGTTATGGAGGCAGCGCCGTGTGGCCTCATTTGGAAAATAGAAAATGGTCCTTTATATACGTAGCACCTTTAACCAAGGCTCTTTACAATGATTGTGCATTGAATTCACCATTCAACGATGGCGGAGGAAACCATGCAAGGCACCTACCTGCTCATCGGGAGCGATTAGGGGTTGCTCAAGGACACTTGGACACTCTGGGGGAGGCCGGGATGGAACTGGGAACCTTTGGTCCTCTCCTGCCCCCCCATTTGGCCTTAAAAGGGTTGTGGAAAGAAGGTTTAAACCATGCTGGAACTAGACTGGAATGTAGAGCTAACCAAACCGTACTAGAACTAATCCATGCTAATTACCATCTGACGTACACCTGGATGTGTGGCCTAACATGACCCCTGACCTTTACCCCACCCTGTTGCCAATGGTCCCGACAAACAGGATGAATTATGCATGTGCTTTATGAATTATGCAGACAGAGTCTAGCAGGGAAGTGTAAACAGGAGAGATGGAGCATAATGCTGAGGAAACACACATGCGTATGCACGCACGCACGCGCGCACAATTAATTAAACTGAGAGTGTACAAATATAACATGCGTAATGGTCCATTTGGGTCCATTTGTAGCTACACTTTCAGAGTTACAGGTGGATAAATGAAATGAAATTAGACAACTTTACCGCATGTTTGGCCTGGTGCCCTAGCATCACTGCTAATGGCCTTTTAATGGAGCAAATCCTTGGTCATTTTCAACATTTACTGGTATCAATGTTCTGCTTCATTTCCTGTAACATGAGGTCAATCAATGATTAGTTTTTTTTCTTCTGCTAAGCAGATGCTTTCATTGGAGCAAACCTGCACGACATGCAAAAAACACGGGTGGAGTATTTGGTTCGTGTTTTACTGTAGTTCTCTTGTCATAGATACGTATGTATCATAAATTGTATATGTATCGTTGAGTAAGTGGATATTGTCGCTCTGAGGCGGAAACCTTGCACACACACACAGTGGCGTGCACAGACATTTAGAGGGGCAGGTGCTCAAGTTAAAAAAAGGGCACCTTGTGCAGCGCGTGGAACCGGCCGATTGCCTTAATCTATTTTGGGCGGGAACCCCTTTTGGTGTTAGCATTATGTTATGCTTTAGCTATTGAAAAATAGCAGATCTACAAGCTCATAGCGCGCCACCGAGTGGCGCGCTATGAACTTGTAGGTCTTTTTTTTTTTTTTTTCAAAAGGGCACATTGCCAAAAGGGCAGGGGGTGCTCTAGCACCCCCTAGTGTCTATCTGTGCACGCCACTGACACACACACCATTCCACTTGCCTCGCCATGCTTCCCTGCAGCAGCTCAGACAGAGCGCAGTACTTATGCTGCGGCACACCACATTGCTTTCAAGGACGGAGTAATTGGTATCAAGGCAAAAACACACAGAACCATAATTCAAATTCATGTAAGTAGCCAAGGACGGACCGGCCGTGCGTTCCCCTCACGCGCAGGACATGCAGAAGGACATACGGCACAGTACAGTGCAGTGCAGTACAGTACAGTGGTACAGAAAGTAAAAGCTTCTAATGCAAGAATATGCAGGGACATACAGTATATGCACTGCAGTGCATGTTTAGCGCAGCCGTTGTAAATCACTGCCGTGGCTTTTCAAAGGCTCTGGGCCTGCAGTTCGTTCCACCTCTACGTCGTGCGCCAGGGTGATCCTGCCAGGAAGGGCGTTCCGCGAGGCATTCACCCGAGACGAACAAACACCCACGTGGAATAGTGCCACGCAATGCATTTCTCAACACAACGCACTGTACGCTAAGGTCTACACCACAGGACACAGCGGCATTAACTCTGAACGTCGTTTTTTAATAGACTTCCGTCAGACTGACTGGAACAACTTTCCAGCCTGTTTCATTTACTGTACATCAATTACTAATTTATTATTTTCAAGAATTCTTTGCTTGTTGCTTTAACTAACCCATTCAGGCCTGACGTCGAAAAAAAAAAAAAAAAGTTTTCTAAATCATGACAATTTTCTGAAAGATTTGAGGCACATTTTAACGATTTTTTCAAAAATAGCAGACCTACAAGTTTGTAGATCTGCTATTTTTCAATAGCTAAATTATAACATAATTTGTATGTAACACCAAAAGGGGTTCCCGCTCAAAATGGGTACTTTTATTTTTGCATTTTATTTTATTTCTTTTTCTTATGGTGTTTTATTGTAGATGATATTGGCAACAGAGGCAGTGTGGTTTGAGATGGCGGGAGAGCACCTATTTGTTTATTATGTGTATATACCCCCTATGTACTGTATGTCTGTACAGTATGCCCTTGTTGATGCATGTCTGCTGGAATGTTCTGTTTATGGTTATTGTTTGTGTACCGTGCTCGAGGAATATGATGCATCTCAGAGGCCTTATCCTTTAACTGGATATTCTAAAGGAAATATAATACAATCCTGAGTGTTCATGTTACAATGGAACCTCCATTTGGTTCCATTTGGACAATCTGGGAGTTAAACAAACACCCAGGATTTTGCAGCGTACCTCTTGTATAACAATCCACTGTACTGTATATTATGTATGAACATTATACTAGGCCATTGCCCTTCAGGCCGCGGCCTTCTGCGGGCCATGCAAGCCAGGACTTAATGCATGTCCACAATGGAAAGCCATAGCCATAGAGCTTTATTGTGTTTTCTTTTAACCTCTGTGATATTGTATATGTGTTATACTGTATGTCATGGAAGTGCTGATAATGTACTCTCTCCTTTTTTTTTATCACCAAATGCATTCAATGAATCAATCAAGTGGGGGAATACAAACCCCACCCCCGTGCAATACTGCTGTTATCTGTTATCTTACTCGTATAGTCAGTGTTTTGCTGCTCGCCGCCACTTTCATTCGCCGCGGCTTCCTTCACCCGTGGCCACAGATCTCGTACTTTATGTTCCGTTTTATTGCACACCCTGCCACTTATATCATATGTGACGCGATCGAAGCTCGGCCAGTCGGTTTAAGCCAGGGAAGCCAGCAGCCACTTCTCACCAACAATGAACAGAGATTTGGTGCTTCCTCCTGCGGACAGACATACAGTTGGGTGCCACCGATATTGTCCCTTATCATTTGACCCATTTAGGCCTGACCTCAAAATTTTAAAAAAATCCTTCTAAATCCTCCAGTTTTCTGAAATAAATATTTTCACGATTTTTCTAAAATAGCAGACCTACAAGCTCGTAGCGCGCCACTCGGTGGCGCGCTATGAGCTTGTAGATCTGCTATTTTTCAATAGCTAAATTATAACATAATGTTTAAAACACCAAAAGGGGTTCCCGCCCAAAATGGGTTAACTGTCCTTTTGCGCAGATCACGCAAACCTCAGCAAAAAGAAAAGGACAATATCGATGGCCTCCAACTGTATGTGGTCTTTCGGTTCTCGGAAAACTGTTGGTTCTTTTTAATTTCCACAGCACTGTATACCCCTGGATTAGCCTACTATGGTATGGCCATACTATATATCACTGTATACCCCTGGATTAGCCTACTATGGCATGGCCATACTATATATCACTGTATACCCCTGGATTAGCCTACTATGGCATGGCCATACTATATATCACTGTATACCCCTGGATTAGCCTACTATGGCATGGCCATACTATATATCACTGTATACCCCTGGATTAGCCTACTATGGCATGGCCAGACTATATATCACTGCGTAGATCATGTTAGTCTGGAACTTCGTTGTGGAAGATTTATTTCCAAGGCGTGGTTACAAACAGATTCCAACGTCACAGCAAAAAAAAGTCTCACTTTGAATAGTGGTCACCCACAACTCTGGGGTGATGAGTGCCAGACCCAATCTGCCCTGCAGGGCATTTATTTTTTCCTGTGGCAGATTCGTCTGGTTTCCAGGGCCAGGCTAATCCTGGATCACATGGGACACGTACATGCCATTGATGCCAAGTTTGACGTCAAACAGGCGGACGGCGCGCGAGTTATGCCCGAGACACATACAGACATACAGACTTTTTTTTGGGTGTGTGTGTGTGTGTGTGTGTGCGTTGTGTGTTGTGCGTTGTGCGTGTGTGCGTGCGTGTTATGGCCACGCATGCAGCTCCAGAACCAGGAGTCGGTGCGGACGCTACTGCAGCGCACGGAGACGGAGCTGAGCGTGCGCGTGAGCGACGCCCTGCGGAAGCAGGAGGACCCACTGCAGAGACAGCGCCTCCTGGTGGAGGAGGAGAGACTCAAGTACCTGAACGAAGAGGAGCTGCTCATCCAACAGCTACAGTATGTGGAAACATCATGTCTTCTAAATCAGTGCTTTTCATTCAACCCTTTTCATTTCAAGGCCCATTATTTATTCCGCATTTGAACCACACAGGCCACCATTTGACGAGATTAAGCCTCTCAGACCCAAAACTAAAGAATATTTTGTTTGTATGTCGTTGCATAAGATTCCTTTTTTATTACATTTTTATTCCACATATTTGCAGTGACACATTGCATACATGTTATACGTATATAACGTATGTACAGTATGTACATGGTGCATACATACATATAATTACCAGTAGGTGCATTTCATGGTAGTCAGTGCTTGTTTGTGGATTTTTCTCATTTTTTAAAACCCACCAGTTCCCCCCTGCTCCCAAGTACTCCCAAGTTATTCCTCCAAGTCGAGGGAATAACAATTTATGAATAACAATGCCACAACAGTGACACTTGGTTTTGAAAACCAACCAAATGCTATTTCCGTGCTCAGACACAGCCAGCCAGCCAGCCAGGCAGGCAGCCAGGCACACACAAAGCTACTTAATGAAGTGATTGCACCACTTAAAAGAAGAAAAGATTGGAGAGAAAGAAGAGGGAAAGAGAGAGAGACAGGGGGAAGACAGCATGTTGACTCATCCTCAGGTGGCATATGCTCCTTGTGAATTGTGACAATGATAGAACAAAGTCTGCACCCTCGGGTGAGTTATACACTTATCTAATCCAATGAGATAGCTTGAAGTGAATCAAAGTGAGAGACGAGAGGCTGCCAGTGTTTATAAAAGTTTTCAACAGAGCCGCGGACAGCAAAGTAGAAAATTATTTTCTAGTTTCAGAAATGACATTAGGTCCCCTAACCAGGATGTGTTTGAGGGAGGTTGATGCTTTTTCCATAGATGTAGAATACGGCGGCGAGCAATTAAAGAAGCAAATTAAACTATTTTGTTTGTCTATTATTCAGTCTGGTTCCCTCTTCAGGGACACCGAAAATAGCCTTAAAATGAAAGCGTTTCATTTTACGCTCTCAAGAGTTAAAGATCTATAAGGGTCCATTTGGTGGACACGTACATGCCAACGTACATGCCAAGTTTGACGTCAAACAGGCGGATGGAACGCGAGTTATGCCCGAGACACAGAAAACATTTTTTTTAATTTTTTTTTGACAGATGAATTAAATACATACATTTCTTCTTGATTTATCGATTTATCACAAAAGTAGTCGAAAGACTAATAGCTGTGAAAACAATGGCTAGTCTCAGCCCCAGAGGAAACATACGCTCATGTTTAGCTGAACTCACTCACTGGCAGACGGAGTGACATGCTTCATTTATACTCTGTTATATGCACCTCTGTCACACGCCGAAAATACCACATCTACTGTACAAGCTCACAATGCACCACGGTGCGATGCGTTGTGAGCTTGTAGATCGGCTATCTTCGGGGCACGCAACACCGACGTGTGCCTAAGTATAAATCACGCGATAGGCTCTTAACAGTCATTGTAATTATCCCTGGGAACGAGCAGGATGCTCATTAAGATCCTAGGACTGATTTGGTCCAAAAATTAACGAAGTGACTGCAAAAGCACAGAGATACTCTGAGATTTAATCATTAGATAATTTGTGCAGGTTTTCTAAAAATGAAAATGCTACTGGTTGTTTTGCTGCATGGCCATGCCCTGTGTGTGAGTGGCATTTTTATTGTGTGATAATTGATCTACTTTGCTTAATCACCTCTGTGAATCAATGTCTGTTAATTGCCATCGCGAGGAGCAAGTTTGTTTATTTTCATTATTTATTATAATTCTTTGATTCACCACATTAATTGAGGTCACGATTGAGGACAGAATTATGGTCTTGCTTAGCTGTGTGTGTGTGTGTGTGTGTGTGTGTGTGTGTGTGTGTGTGTGTGTGTGTGTGTGTGTGTGTGTGTGTGTGTGTGTGTGTGTGTGTGTGTGTGTGTGTGCGCTCGCTCGCTCGCTCGCTCGCTCGCGTGTGCGTGCGTGCGTGTGGCTGCGTGTGTGTTGGGCACATCATGTATTATGTCCAAACATTTTTCCAAAATCCCCTCACTGGAGAGATTTGTCACACACACACACACACACACACACACACACACACACACACACACACACACACACACACACACACACACGCGCGCGCGCGAACAGTGCAGCAGCTGTCTAAATGCAATGTCACTAAATATTTTGTATTTGACTCACTGCAGCTTTGAATTAAAGAACCCATCGCCCATTTCCAACCGAAATCCCTTTGTTCTGGTGTGAGGAGATTACCGTAATAATATTATTTGTGGTAAAAACAAAAATATATATAGCAGATCTACAAGCTCACAATGCATCGGAATCGTGACACATCGTGAATGTGAAACAAAAAACACAACAGATAACCCTCTGACACTCTGATATCGTGCCGTTCTGAGGGAAATATTCACGCCTGAACACAGCTCTGAACACACGACTCCCTTCAATCCCTGGTGATCATCCATCCATCTGTCTGTTCCGTCTCAGTGACCTGGAGAAGTCCGTGGAGGAGATTCAGAAGGAGTCTTCTGTCAGCCACAAGCTGGCGTCTGTGCAGGAGCTGGAAGAGAAGGCCACGGTGCTGAGGAAGCTGGGAGAGACACTTACGGAGCTCAAAAGTGAGTCACCAGCTTATACAACATGCACACACACACACGCTCCTTTCTGCATGTTTCTGCGCACGCACGCACGATAGCTTTTGGCAGAGTTACTTGTAATAACTCACGAGGGACTGATTATCTGTCAGTCAATTCGTTGTCTGCCAAACATTTTCAAAGTCTTACACAGTCCCACGCTGTCTCAAAACTGTGAAAATCTCTCCACACTTCAGAATATGCCCAGTTTAATCCAATTACCATAGTTCAAAATATACTTTGAAATGTCATGTTATATGAACACTGTTATTTTCTCCTCCTCCACCTTCCCAGATCAGTTCCCTGGCCTGCAGAGTAAGATGCGGGTGGTGCTCAGGGTGGAGGTGGAGATGTTATATGAACACTGTTATTTTCTCCTCCTTCCACCTTCCCAGATCAGTTCCCTGGCCTGCAGAGTAAGATGCGGGTGGTGCTCAGGGTGGAGGTGGAAGCGGTGAAGTTCCTGAAAGAGGAACCCCACAGGCTGGACGCTCTGTTGAAACGCTGCAAGAGCATCACCGACACCCTGGCCACGATGCGCAAGTATGTACTGTACCGCATATCACCCTGTGACCGCATATCACCCTATGTACTGTACCGCATATCACCCTATGTACCGTACCGCATATCACTGACACCCTGGCCACGATGCGCAAGTATGTACTGTACCGCATATCACCCTATGCACTGTACCGCATATCACCCTATGTACTGTACCGCATATCACCCTATGCACTGTACCGCATATCACCCTATGTACTGTACCGCATATCACCCTATGTACTGTACCGCATATCACCCACTCTGTGACCGGCTGAGTATGTACTGTACCGCATATCACCCACTCTGTGACCGGCTGAGTATGTACTGTACCGCATATCACCCACTCTGTGACCGGCTGAGTATGTACTGTACCGCATATCACCCACTCTGTGACCCGACCGGCTGAGGCCAGCAGCCACTGCCCCTTCTGTCAAAGTGTCTCCACAGCAAAAATGTGTGTCTGAAAGTGGAAACATTTATACATATTTATTTATATTAACACTCTAAACGTGTTCCTTTTTACTCATTAACCCATTCAGGCCTGACGTCAAAATTTAAAAAAAAATGTCTTCTAAATCATGACAATTTTCGGAAAGATTTGAGGCACATTTTAACGATTTTTCAAAAATAGCAGATCTACAAGTTCATAGCGCGCCACTCGGTGGCGCGCTATGAGCTTGTAGATCTGATATTTTTCAATAGCTAAACTATAACATAATGTATGTAACCACCAACAGGGGTTCCCGCTCAAAATGGGTTAAACAAAGTCGACATAGCAGTAACGATGACTCAAATCTCAATCTGTCGTTGTCAGACAAGCCAACGAGGGCGTTTGGAAGAAGCAGGAGGATTTCTCCGGTCCCTTAATGGCCAATAAGCACGGCGAGGACCTTCGGAAAGGTTCGGACTTCGACATGCCCACCAGCCCCCCGCTCAGCATCCATGACCTGGGGGGCGTGAGCGGCAACCTGTCCAACTGGAGCCCCCATCACGCCACCATGGGCGGCCACGGGAACCCCTCTCCTCTCCACGGCATGTCACATCACCCTCCTGTTCCCCACAAAGGCAAGGCTCTGGAGGAGCTGGAGCGCCGCGCTGCCTCGGAAAAGTCGGTGGAAGTGCGACTGGTAGGAAAAGCCATCTCTGTCTGTCTATCGTCATCTATTTTTTTCCCGCTTTGTCTGTACGCTAGTGACGGACTGCCGTACACTGTGAGTCCTTATTAAGGACCGCAGAATATAAAGTGCCTCAGAGACCAAAACGGGAAGAATGTCTCTTTTTTCGACTTAGAAGTGTAACCCAGAACATTCCATAATTTGAACACCCAATTATTTTACATTCTCTAATTGTGTGGACTTAATGAATTAATTAAGTAGCCTAATCTAGGTGTTTAACAATAATTTGACTCTTGCGAACATAAAATTAAACCAAATGGACCTGTTTCATTTTTGTATATGCCTTATATGTATATTGGTGAGAATATATTTTTGCCGGAGAAAAAATACCGTTTTGCATTTCTCAGTTCCAAATTACAAATGTGAGGTCTCTCTATAGATGAGTGTGATAATGTAGTAGTAGTAGTAGAAGTAGTAGTAGTAGTAGTAGTAGTAGAAGTAGTAGTAGTAGTAGTAGTAGTAGTAGTAGAAGTAGTAGTAGTAGTAGTAGTAGTAGTAGTAGTAGTAGTAGTAGTAGTAGTAGTAGAAGTAGTAGTAGAAGTAGTAGTAGTAGTAGTAGTAGTAGTAGTAGTAGTTAGTAGTAGTAGTAGTAGTAGTAGTAGTAGTAGTTAGTAGTAGTAGTAGTAGTAGTAGTTAGTAGTAGTAGTAGTAGTAGTAGTTAGTAGTAGTAGTAGTAGTAGTAGTTAGTAGTAGTAGTAGTAGTAGTAGTAGTAGTAGTAGTAGTTAGTAGTAGTAGTAGTAGTAGTTAGTAGTAGTAGTAGTAGTTAGAAGTAGTAGTAGAAGTAGAAGTAGAAGTAGTAGTAGTAGTAGAAGTAGAAGTAGAAGTAGTAGTAGTAGTAGTAGTAGTGATAATGAATATGGAGATTAGTTTCTTTGCCAACTGCGTTCAGCTTTTGACACGTTTTTGACATGCTTCCTCAGCAGTGTGGCATTTCTTCATCTTATAAGGTTATTGGCAGGGACCCAAGATTGTGGAAGACAAAGCCTGAATACATATTTCACTGGTGTTTTCAGTCCAGAGTGTGCCTCTTGTGTGTGCCAGAGCAGACTGTACTGAGTCAATCCATAGCTGTCAAGAAAACAAAAATATAATATAATACAATTTACATCCAACACAGTTATTTACATTGTAAATAACTGTGTTGGATGTCAATTTTACATCCTTTGTCCTCAAGGTTTTCAACAATGGATGTTAAAATCACCAACAAATTGCTACATAGTCGAAGTCAATACAGATTATAGACCGCATTTCATCAAAGTGATAAGAAAATGTGGCATAGATATTTAGGAATGTGACTCAAGAGGAGGAATTCTACCGAAGATTCACACATTCAAAAGAGGCAACACATTTCCATGAGATACAGTAAAAGGAATAGGCAGCGCCATCCATCCCCTTTTGAGTGCATTCCAGATTCACTCATAAAGCTGAAGTTGGGAGTGGTTGATGAATCGATTGTTACCTTGTCTTGCTCTAATGAAGTTTAAATTAAAATCATAATATCAAGTTTGTACTTGAATGATTGATCAAAGTGTTTTTCCTGACCTGAAAGATGAATAGGTACACTGTACTGCACTGTACTGTATTGTTTTGTATTGTTTCACCACTTAAAGGACCACTTCACCACTTTTCAACTTCTCTTCCTATAATTGGTCCTAACTAATGTTCATGATAAAATACCACAATTTTTTCCTACTCAGTCTGTGTCTCATAGGAAGGCTGTGGGCAGTTCAGAAACCCGTCCACCAGTGACATCATCGATGGTGAATCCAAGCTAATAGAAACGGCAGGCTTTCTTTTCCTGAAAAGTTGCAATGCAAAAGTTGAAGCCATCGTTCTCACGATAATACAAATCTAAATATATTTTAAAACAAATCTTGTTTAAAAATGATGATGTCACTGGTGGACGGGTGTCCGAACTGCCCAAAGCCCTCCTATGAGACACAGAGAGTAGGGGAAAAATGGTGGTGTTTTATCATGAACATTAGTGAGGACCAATTATATGAAGAGATGTTGAAAAGTGGTGAAGTGGTCCTTTAAACCCTAATTAGTTGCCTGGAGTCCCCCCAGGGCTCAGTACTGCAGTAGATCCTCTATTTCTTTCCTCCATACCATATCTCTTCACCGATCATCTACAACAGTGGTTCCCAAACTGTGGTGCGTGCACTCCTTGTGGTGCGTGAGCGCCTTCTAGGGGGTGCGCAACATGAAAAGTCTAATGGTGGTGCTATGGTTTTATTTGAAATATATTAACATATTATGCCAATATATGGCAAGTAATGCCGAATATAGCCTATGCTGCATATATTATGCCATATTCAGGTTCATATATGTGACCGGGTCTGGCAAATAGGCCCTCATCTCGACCAGAGTCATTTTTCAGTTTCTTACAGATTAATAAAGTACAGAATGTAAGCTTTCATATGATGTATCATTCAATGAAATTGGAAAATTGAAGGAGATATGACCATTTTAAAATGATTGTGCCGTTTTACCCAAAGCTGAGAAAATCCCCTTTGAATGTTCACAACATTTCAACACCTAGAGCTGGCTAGCCTACTTTGACTTATAAATGTAGACATTTAATTTGCCCAAATCAATAATCTGTTGGAATGAAAACCTTCTTCAACATTCAAGCTGTGTTAATATGAAAAAAAAAGAAAATCACAAAAAAAAAAAATCAAGTTTATTTTAGATTTTCTGCCTTTTCATTTTGCTAGACCTGGTCACATATGTGCATATATGTGGATAAAAAGGAAATATATGTCTCTATATAGCTTATGCAATTTATATTTCCATGTGGGGGGGGGGTGCATCAGCTAGGCCGGGAGGTAACAGGGGGTGCATAGCCAAAAAGCTTTGGGAACCGCTGATCTACAAGCTCGCAACGCAACACAGCGTGTTGTAAGCTTGTAGATCTGCTATTTTTGCCAAATGTTCAGCACCAGAATGCATGGTATAGTTGTAGCCTGACACTCAGTCTGAATTCTCATTTCGTTTCACTTCATTGAATCGCCAGAACATATTTTCTTAATGGGCGTGGCTAGCGATTCAGGGCTGGAGCCAGGCTATGGTAGTTGCCAACCTCGAATGCTTATAAAAAGCTAAAAGAGACAGGCCCTGCTTCCCTGGATCCTGGACTGAAGCTATAGCTAACAGATGGCCGATGCCGATGCCGCCATCCTGGAGGCCATCAACTCGCTATGCATGGAGGTCCAAACCACCAGGGCTGAAATTTGCTGGACAATTGATTCTCAGATTGAGGAGGTTTCCGCCACATTTAGGAAACGAGCTTTCAGCTCTAGTGTGAAACTCAGACTTAACATCTTGACTTGATGCTATAGCGACCTCTGACCAACATGAAGCTAATTTAGCTTGGGACATATATATTTATATGCACTTGAATATTTATATCGCACTGAAGGGCGATACTAGCTTTTTATTTCTTCTTTGTATTACAAATGAAGAGTGCATGGAGACCGCACACTGTGGTTACATGGAATAAAACCTATACTAACCCATTTTGGGCGGGAACCCCTTTTGGTGTTAGCATTATGTTATGCTTTAGCTATTGAAAAATAGCAGATCTACAAGCTCATAGCGCGCCACCGAGTGGCGCGCTATGAGCTTGTAGGTCTGCTATTTTTGAAAAATCGAAGAACGACATAGAAACATAAGCTTTTTCAGAAAACTGTCCACTCCTTTGAAATAGTCGATCTACAACCTCAAAATGTGTAGAGTTGCGGTGTGTTTTGAGCTTGTTTTGAGTGTTTTGCTGATTTTTCGCTTGTGACAACTGACATGGCAGGTTGCTAAGGTTCATTGTGGTTAAGGGAATGAGTCATCCCATGAAAAGGGGGAAACTGTTGACACATCACAAGGCTTTAAAGTCTTGTGATGTGATTTTCCCCCAAGAACTCACCTGAAAAAACCTCCCATTGCTGTGGGACTATGAGGCGACGGCATACATAATTTTCCTTAGATTTGTTTTGTTAGTTTTGTTTATAGCTGAAAAGAGGACACATTTGTATTAATGAGTGCATTGTATATGACTGCTGCCTCAGTAACAGAAAAGGAACGTGTTTTTCCTACGAAAGACCCGACGTTTAATAAAGCTAGATTTATTGTGTTAAAGTAGGTTATTATCTGCCCCCATTTTTGGGGAGAGGCTGTGTGTGCAGGGCGACAAGGAATGGTTGCTAAATTTGATAAATTTGCAGAATGGTTCGTGTTTTTTAGCTAATGCTTTTTCTATTACCCTTCAAGACAGGAATTGAGGAAGCTACCGGCACACGTTGTAGCGGGCCCCGCCGTGTCCTGAGATGACTCATGAGTGCTATTAGCCTAGCAGCCTGAACTCAGCAGATATCACTTAGAGCAGGGGTGGGCAACTGGCGGCCCGGGGGCCACATGCGGCCCCCACCTTCACTTAATGTGGCCCTCAGGTTAATGTCAGAATACTGATTATAATATTGGTTTCAGCTGTTTACTATTCCACAACATGCAAACATGACCCGCTGTTATTACTTCAGTCTAAATTAGTAGCTCATTGCTTCAACACAAGTATAATTAAAGGCATTTGAAATTACATAAAAATGTTAATTTTCAGGATTCCAAAAATTCCAAAAAAATAGCAAAAAAATCTAGATTTCAATTCGAATATAGCAAAAATAGCCGGCTATTTTTGTGACGAGATTAATATATGGCCCTAGGGAGTGAGTGTGGAAATATAGTGGCCCTCTCCATCGTCAAAGTTGCCCATCCCTGACTTAGAGCTTTCTATATTTTCTACACAAATAACTGGACGTGTTATGCTTTTATCAGGCTGACCAATATAGCACATTGCTGTACCGCTGAATGCATAACTATCATTTTTAGGCTGGAGCTGCCAGCCCAAATCTCCTCTCTCAACGATGAAGTTTGTATAGTTACAGTATAGAGCGTCGCAGTCCCGCCCCCTACCATGGACCAGGAAATGATTCTCCGTTCATTTTCCTCATAGACATTTCAGAAAGTATTTATTTAAAGACGTTTACGCCGCGGACAAAGCCAACTCGAGTCGTGACAAATCATGACAACAAACCGAAGGCCGAACAAATAATTAGAAAGAAGAAAAAAACGGCAGGTTACAACACTTTTATTGTTGTTTTTCTTCTTTGTAATTATTTGTTTGGTCCAAAATATTGTTTGTGTTGTCATGAGTTGTCACGACTCGAGTTGGCTTTGTCCGCGGCGTAACCGTCTTTAAATAAATACTTTTTGAAATGTCTATGGGAAAAATGCATTGGGATTCATTTCCTGGTCCATGGTAGGGGGCGGGACTGCGACGCTCTATAGACTAGAGTTACTGGATTGGGCCATCATTGTGGGGGCGGAGTCACACAAACGATTTGGCCTAGCAACGGACTAGCCAATCACGGAGCAACCATGTCACTCAGGGTACATCCAGACAGCATATAGCGTGAAGGGGCGTCGAGAAAGCACCTGGAACAGGCGTCTCTTCCGGGTTTTGAAACAGCCGGTGGATTGGAACGTTTTGATTTGAATTTGAAAACTTGTGAAACGGGACATTCTGCATAATAATATAATAACCTTATACTTTTGGTTTATTAACCCATTTAGGCCTGACGTCGAAATTAAAAAAATGAAGTATTCTATATATATATATATTATATATATATTATGTATATATATAGATATATATATATATTCAAAGATTTGTGCCGCATTTTCACGATTTTTCACAAATAGCAGACCTACAAGCTCGTAGCGCGCCACTCGGTGGCGCGCTACGAGCTTGTAGATCTGCTATTTTTCAATAGCTAAAGTATAACATAATGCTTAGTTCAAACACCAAAAGGGGTTCCCGCCCAGAATGGGTTAAGTACATTTTGATACCAATGCTTTTGTACTTTTACTCAAGTAAATCGTTTCCAGCCATTTACTTGTAACGTAGAGTATTTCTACATTGCAGTATTGATACTTTTACTCAAGTAAAACATGTGAGTACTTTTTCCCACCACTGCATATAGGCTCTTATAACATTATCGACACTATCACTGACTATCCGTCTAACAACAAAATAGCGCACACGATTTCACACGTTGCCCACATATTACTGCCTCATAGCAGTTCCATTCTCTCCATCTCTCCACTCTTTAAGGCAGCGGAGCGCGACTGGGAGGAGAAGAGAGCCAGCCTGACCCAGTACAGCGCCCAGGACATCAACCGGCTTCTGGAGGAGACCCAGGCGGAACTAATGAAGGCCATCCCGGACCTGGACTTTGCTGCCAGGCAGATCAAACCCTCCTCCGCCCAGCAGACACCCTGCACCCAGCAGACACCCTGCACCCAGACACCCACGGAGCACCGCTCCAACAAGCCCCAGCACAAGCTCACCGGTGGGAAGGAGGGCGGATCCAGGCGTGGTTCTGGTGAGTTCCCCAGGCCGTGTCCTCATTAACCAGTCATGGTCTGGGATTTGCTGTGTTCACATTAACATCCCTGGACCCGCATGAATACGCCCGGATAAGGATCCCCTGCATGTGTAGACTTTATGTAGACTTAGATAGTATTTTAAACAGACTTATAGCTTGTTACGTAGACATCTCTAGAATTGCACTTTATGTAGTCATAGCACTTTATAGTACACATGTATAATATATTATATAGTATAATATGTATAGTTTACATAGATACTCCACTGTTACGTTCTTAGTTTACGTATGATTCATGATAACTACTTTTTATATATGTGATGTATGCCATGCTTTTGTTATTGCTTAATGTAAATTGCTCTGTAAGACCCAACGATGCTTCTCGGTAACATTTTAATTTTAATTAATCACTTAATTCTTTTTTTTTTTTTTCTATTCTTTTTTCACCTAAACATCATCATTGATGTTCATTGTTTAGTCTTGCAATGCCATTGGTCATGATATTTGCATATAAATACCCCCCACAGAGGCACAAATTTACACAACTTCAAAATCTCTGGACTCAGTGCAATTTCTAATCAAAATTGACCTATGACCTTTAATCTTTAACCCTGATAAAAGTAACTAAAATGCATGTAATACACTAGAATTTCGCGGGCCTTCGGCCCGCTCATCCCAGAGTTGCGTTGCCCCGCGTTGCGATACAGAAGTCCACAGGTACAGAAGTCCACAGTGACACGCGTTGTATGCAGCTGTTTTGTGTTGCAGCGCGTGCGCGCGTGTGCGTGTAGTGTTGTTGGTGTTGTTGTTATCCATATATGCGCCTTGGTTCGTCCCGTTTGTTCCACGCCAGGTGTAGATTTTTTCTGTGCTTGTTTTCATAGACGTGGCAACAAATTAACAACATAGCCAATGGGAAAAAAGGATGCAGTGTTGGCAGGTCCGCGAGTTTTAAGCGTGTTGTAGTGTGTGTGAGCAGGGCTCGACGCTTAGCATTTTTCCAAGTAGCACGCAAATTATTTTAGGAGCACGATGAAAAGTTATGAAGTCATGTGTGTGAGGGCCCTCCTGTCCTATATACAGCTTTAGTCCCCACATGTGTCAATATTTGCCATTGACAATGAACAGAGGAAGTAGGTCAAAAATCTGCAAAATATGACGTAAATTCAAAGATATTATTATATATATATGTTTTGGAATGTAATTTGTTTTGTTTTGAATACTTTACTTATAAAAAAAACCTGGCAACCCGCACCCCGCGGTCATTTTCCGCTAACCTGAGCGGGGCTCCCTAGCCTGCTGGAGGGGGTCACATCATCCCATGCACCGTCGAGAGGGAAAAAAAGGGAAATAAATGCAGCCTTGAGGCACCAATGTGGTCTTGTGGAGCTTGATCACCTCCTCCTCCTCCTTTCCCCAAATTGCCAATACCAATAAATCCAAAAGTAGTCTATTGTGAATACTTCCACAGCCTAATTACTAAAGGATGAACTATCAGTCTTCTCCAAAATGTTGACAACGCATTGTAAACAGAGACAGGAGCCGTGTGTGTCACACCAAAAGTGGTGACTTATAGAATCCTGTACATATAAGCATCACGCAATCGTCACCCCTACACAGCAGGCATTAATTAATGGTGTTGACTTGATTGCCTATGCGTTGAAGTTATATAGGGTGAAAAGCGTGAAATGCACAGGCTCATCTTACATCGCTGCTGGCTGCCACTGCCACTCTCTCTCTCTCGCTCTGTTCTCTGTCCTCCCTCGCTGGGGGGGGGGGGGGGGGGGGGGATTAGTTGCGCTGCCTTCGACAGTGCTATACTTCTCCAGCAGCGGTGCAGAACCGAGAGAGTGACACATTGTTTTGGATGTAAACTGCGCAACGTTTAGCTTTAAAGATCGGATTGTGTAGTCGCACCGGTGCTACAAAGTGAATTGTACAACTTGCACGGTGATATGTGAAGTCGCAAATGCGAGTACGTAGTCGCACTGTCGAGCCCTGTGTAGTGTAGTGCAATTTGCGCTGGATCGCGCGGCGATCCAAATTCGCGCGCGCGCACACACACACACACACACACACACACACACTGTACGTAGCTTTTTGTTGTTGCAGCGTGCGCGTGTGCGTGTGGTGTTGCTGTTGTTGTTCGTATCCATATATGCGCCTCGGGTGTGGGGATCGCCATGTGAGGGGGCTAGCCAATAAGGGCCCTGTGTTGCATGTGGAGAATTGTGTAGGTTAGTGTGTGTGGTGTAGCCGAACGGGGTGGTGAGAACATGAGGGGGATGTAGCACAGCAATCGGTGACCCCTACATTAAGCTGTGTTGCTCCCAAGATGCAGTGCAAATGCGTGTTGTAGCAACCGTAGCCAATGGGAAAACAGGATGCAGTGTTGCCAGGTCCGCGAATTGTAAGCGAGTTGTAAGTAGCGTGTTGAATGGCATTTTTTCTGGGCTTGTTTTCATAGATCTGGCAACAAATTAGGCGGGGGAGTCGGTGCTTGTGGCGTGTTTGTGTTTATTATTGATATTGATGTTGTTTGTGAGTGTGGACGGGAGGCGGCTGTAGTGGCAGTGCAATGACAGTTTTTACGCGGGTGTTGTTGAGTGTGGGCGTGCGGCGCGACATGAGGAGATAGCCGTGGATCGACGCGGAGGGTAAGGCTGTGTCGTGTTAGTGTGTTGTTGCAGTGTGTGTTGCAGCGTGTTGCAGCGTGTCAGTGACGTAGTAGCTGGTGACTTTATTTTCCTGGTGTGGGCACACGTTTTGGGCACACCTTTTCAAATGTATAATAGATATATTTGTGTGATCATTAGAATGTCTAGAACATGTATCATGTATTATTGTGAAAGATATCCACCGAATGTAAATTATTAATTTATTATTATTATTTTAATAATTATTATAAATTTGCATAAAATGTTCATTAAACTTTTTTTTTTTTTTTTTAACATATTTTTTTAACATAAGTCCTAGTAGTACAAAGTAGTAGTAAGGTTGAAATCTATTTTTTGCAAGTAGAAATGTATCCGGGTCTTACAGGGTTAAGAGCGTCTGCTAAATGCCTAAATTGTAATGTGAGTTAACTCTCAACCTAACCTACTATCCATCACAATAGAATGGACCACCCGCCCCTCTTTGAAAAAAAACATTTGGTACGCAGGTACTGGAAACACCAAGACTTAATGTTACCCATTGTGAGTACTATTCTTCTGACTACACATGACTGATGTCATGTTTGAGCCAATAGGGGAAGGGGATCGACGTCACGTGATATGTTTTTTAGTTTGACCCCGCAAAAACTCTGATGTGTGTCTCAAAGGATAATGATTATTGGCAGATAATCAGTTGGCAGGGTGCTTATAACTAAGCATTATGTTCTACTTTAGCTATTGAAAAATAGCAGATCTACAAGCTCATAGCGCGCCACCGAGTGGCGCGCTACGAGCTTGTAGGTCTGCTATTTTTGAATAATTGTGAAAATGCGGCACAAATCTTTGAATATATATTCTTTCAGAAGACTTTATTTTTTATTTTTCGACGTCAGGCTTAAGATAGCCGCCGTGTGAATGTGGTCCAGGCTCCATTGGTGAGCTGTGTTGTTTTCACCCCATGAAGGAATGGCGGATTCAGCCACGCCCCGAAACGCCTGTACGTATGTGTGTCTCAAATAGTGACTCATCGTGTGTCCATTCCCTCCCAGATGAGCTGACGGTGCCTCGGTATCGCACGGAGAAGCCGTCCAAGTCGCCCCCTCCCCCGCCGCCACGACGCAGTTTCCCATCATCCCCGGCGGGCCTGACCACCCGCAGCGGAGAGACCCTCATCCCCGGCAAGAGCATAAAGGTGACGGACCGGAAGTCACAGAAAAACAGACACGGTTTAGAGTTTAATTTAGCTCGGGTATAGAGCGTCGCAGTCCCGCCCCCTACCAGGGCCCAGGAAATGATTCTCCGTTCATTTTCCTCATAGACATTTCAGAAAGTATTTATTTAAAGACGTTTACGCCGCGGACAAAAATCTTCGGGCCAAACAAAGAATTAGAAAGTAGAAAAAAACGGCAGGTTACAACACTTTTTTTGTTGTTTTTCTTCTATGTAATTATTTGTTTGGTCCAAAATATTGTGTGTGTTGTCATGATTTGTCACGACTCGAGTTGGCTTCGTACGACGCTTAAAAGGTCTTTAAATAAATACTTTTTGAAATGTCTATGGGAAAAATGCATTGTGATTCATTTCCTGGGCCTGGCGTCGTCATGAAAGGGGGCGGGACTGTGTACAGTGTACAGTGTGTACAATTTATATTAAAGTTTTAATGCGTTTCACTTTTGTCTGCACCTAACACAATTAAATTCTATGGGTCGGTGTCCAGACATTCCTAGAAGGATCATTTAATTGAACAACCTCATCACTATCTATCAATCCTCACTTGGTCACTATGAGAACGGAGCATTTCTTTGTGCCTTGGAGACGGGCTCTGTGTAGCTCAACAATGTTAATGGTGTAGCTTTCTTCTACATTCTTTGGAATGTTAGCATGCTGAATTAGTAGCCACGGTACATGAATTGAATACCAATACAAAGCACACTTGTGTGGAGTGAGGGGCGCCTGGTAAATTTTGTTTAAAGTGCTCTAAACAAACAATTACAAAATCCATAGACTTGGCTGTACTCTGTTAGTTTTAAGTGCTCTAAGCAAACACTCAAAAAGACCATTGACTTGGCTGCCGTATGACATGATTTAACAGTGCCAGGGGGTGGACACCAGTTTTGGTCCTGGGTGCCATTTTAGCCCATTTTATAATGGGATAAAAGAAAGAAAATGTAATTCTATTGTGCATGTCATGTGCATGTCATCACCTGCACACCAGATTAGAGGAATTTTCAAAATATGGATAAAAAAATAAAAAGAATAAAAAAAATTAAAAAAAAGAACTCGTCTTAACGTCCCTGGCAATCAGTGCATAATTAGATTCAGCTCGTCTTAACGTCCCTGGCACTTAAACAGTTAAAGATGGAGTGCCGTGAATTTTCTTCCACCCTAAATCATGATCATCAGGTATTATTATTGCATAATGCATCGCGAGCTACTGAGTTACTTTCCACCTGCACTGTGTGTAACCCAATCCTGTGTGACCGTTATCGTAGAAGTCCGAGTCGGACGAGACGGAAGGCCAGAAGCCGCACATAAAGCTGAGGAGGACGGTGTCTGACAACCCTACGCGCCCTGCCTCCACACCCCCCACCCTGACCTCTGGGTTAGACTGCAGGGAGGACAGAGACGGAGAGCAGGACATGATGGCCGCCGAACTGGAGGTATTGCAGTTGGTCTGTCTGTCACACTGACTGGGAGAGCACCCACAACAAGCGAGCAGCGTGTGCTGTACATGTGTGTCTCGTTTTGGATTAGGTTTGTCCAATGAGATTCTGTTATAATTTAGCTATTGAAAAATAGCAGATCTACAAGCTCATAGCGCGCCACCGAGTGGCGCGCTACGAGCTTGTAGGTCTGCTATTTTTGAAAAATCGTGAAAAAAAATTTTTTCTTCTTTTTTTTCTTTTTTTTTCGAAATATTTTTGGGGACCCCCTAAAATAATTTGGCGACCCCCCGAGGGGTCGCGACCCACGGGTTGAGAACCCCTGCTATAGGGAATGGGAAACCCTGTAGCTGCAGCTCTCATTATTCACAGGATCTAGTCTGCCACTGGACATAGTGCACATACTGTACTGTAATAATTGCACACACACACACACACACACACACACACACGCACGTGTCACAGCATGTATTACCATGCTGTGACACCTTGTGAGCTTCTGTGCAAAAGTACAAGTCAGGCATAACTCTACTCTATCTCTACTGTATATATCCCCTATAAAAAATCACACCCGTGTGAACTGAGTGGTGCAACTCCCCTCCCCCCTCTCTCTCTCTCTCCCTCTCTCTCATTAGCAGGCAACAGTGCAGCACTATCTCTCTCTCTCTGTTTCTGGCACAACAGCGCCCCTACTGGTACTCATTGGTACTCGTGCTCATAGTCACATAGGTGAACGTCACATAGTTAGGTGAGCGTCACACAGTTAGGTGAACACGGACATTGCTGTTCGTTGGAGTGGTTGCACCACTCAAAAACCTAACCTGTAAAGGCCTAATCTACCCAACTCAAATCTTTTCCTTATTAAATTGCAAGTCTACAGTACGTCCCCAAAATCCTTTTCATCATAAGACAACCATTTATCCGTGGAGGAACGTGTGAGTGAATATACGCTATCATTCTGGCTAATGCCAGGCTACACACACACACACACACACACACACACACACGCTAGGCCTCGTTACCACATGTTGACGCGGCAGGTGCCATATGTTGCTGTTCCTCCGGTACTGAGAGAAACCCAGAGATCGCATCGCATCGCACGCACGCACGCACGCACGCACACACACACACACACACACACACACACACACACACACACACACACACACACACAGCTCAGTCACACACACAGCTCAGTCACACACATCGTCACCCAGGGTGCACAGATTACACACACACAGATGGGGCCTGATGGCTACTTTGGCACGACCCGGCTGGCAGTTTGACTGCAAACACGGCTGTCCAGATCGGCGAAAGGCAGATTCTGATCATTTTTCATCTGAGACGTGCAATCCTAAAATGATGTCCGACCATCAACACGTCTGTACACAGACAAACGTGTCCCTGGCAAAACCTTGGTCCTGTCCGTCCGTGGAAAGTCTTTGATTTTCTTTTTTGCGGGGCTTTAAACAGCTTTTGTCGCCACACGTCTCAATATTTGCCATTGACAATGAAAGGAGAAAATTGAAATTTGGTCAAAATTATGTCCGCCAAATATGACTTTATGAATTTAACCAACCAATCACATAAATTCAGTTGTTCATGAGATGATGTATGATATTATTCTCCGCTCATTTTGTATGTCCGTGGCAATTTTTTTATTTTGACAAAGATGTCCACCACAAGCATGGCGATGCCCCCTAGCTGTGTCCGACCCATCATGGCATTTCTCCATCCTCCCCTCTGTCCCTTCCCAGCTGTTTGAGAGAGTCTCCCTCAGGCTCTCTCTGCCCCTCACCTCCTCCCTGCCTCGTAGCCCCCCAAGCAGCAGCAGGCCCACCAGCGTCCCCCCCTGCCGCCTAGACCTGTGGCCCACTGCGGCCCCAGGCGCCCAGGTAACACGCTGGATCCAAAAAGCAAAAAAAAAAAAGACTGCACATTTTTACATTATACTTTGTCACACGATGGTGTCATGTAGCGTAACATAGCCAATCTATTATCTCACAAACACATCTTCTGAGCTTTTATTATCAGCAATAGGCTCTATGCACACAGAATAACTTGTCCTACTTCCTATTTCCTTCACAGGTGTTACTGACGATACTCTGTTCCATTCTGGTCAAGCTGCTATTGTGCACATTGGCTCACTGGAAACACTCTGCTACACCAGTGGGTCTCAAAGTGTCCTTGAGTGGGTTCCAAAATGGCCCGTATGCCCCCGTAACCAAATGGACCCTTACAGGTCCCTTTGGTTCCATTTGTACACTCTCAGAGTTGCGAGGGTCCAGTTTGAGAATCACTGTACACTAAATGGAACAGAGTCTTAATTTGTATCATCGGTAACACCTGTGAAGGAAATATACGGGAAGGGGCCCAGAAGTATAGGAAGAGTCATTCTGTGTGCGACTGTGCAGAGAGCCTCACGCGACACCGTCGTACGACGAAGCATAACGACTCTCACGCAGGTTTCATTGGAGCACTGCATGATTGCCTACAAACATTACGTTGGCATTTGGCCTCTGTCAGGAGGAGGATCACACACAACGGAGGCCTCTGGCAGGAGGAGGATCACACACAACGGAGGGGAAAGATCATGGGCTTCCAATAAAACCCACATGAGAGAAAGTCTGTGCAGGCACCAAACTTTTTTTCTTTTTGCGTTTGAAGCTTTTGGCCCTTGACCTTTTGAGTGTGTGTTGATTGCTGCCCTCTCTCTGACCCCCCACTGACCACACCTCTCTCTGACCACCCCCTACCCCCACTGACCACACCTCTCTCTGACCACCCCCTACCCCCACTGACCACAACTCTGCCTCCAACCTCCTCCTCACACACGCCCAAGTACTGTTACACTTAAGTAACTTTAGGAGTATTTTACTTCTTCTCCGCAACATCTCAAAGGCAACTATTGCACTTTTAGTCCACTACTGTTTGAAAACTACTTTGTAGATTTTGATTATTATTACAAAACATGAATGTACAACTTCAGCCCTCTATTCATTTCGGCCATTTGAAAATAGCCGATCTACAAGCTCACAATGTGACGCATTGTGAGCTTGTATCTGCTACTTTTAAAAGAGTACTTTCTTCATTTTTGTACATTTTGAATTCCAGACAGAGTGTTTCTGCATTATTGTACTAAAGTAAAAAAAAATGTGAGTACTTTTCTTCCCCACTGCACATGCCCCCCTCCTCCTCACTCTGAGGTTGGGTCACTGCTAACCTCCCTCCAGCTCAGCCAAGGTACAACAACAGGGTGTCTCCTCTCCGCAGCCATGGAGTCACTGGAGGACTCGTAATTGGTCACTTGGTATTTTGATGCGCTTGCAGCATGCTTAGAGGAGGATGCATGTGTCCTATAGGACTGCCAGCCGCAGACATAGAGCACGTGCAGTTGACGGGATCGAAAAACACTGTCACTTTTTAATTAGGCTGTTATCACTGTTGTGACAGCCACACACATACTGTGTGTGAGTGAGTATGTGAGTGTACGTGCAGTAGTGTGTGCAGTAGTGTGTGCAGTGTGTGCGTGCGTGTGCGCACACTCACTCACTCACTCACTCACTCACTCACCCACCCACCCGGAATGGGAATGAGGGCCTCAAGTGACCCGTTTGGTATCCTTACTAACTTAGAGATGCACAGATATAATCGGTAGCGTATCGAAATCGGTCATATCGGCCATAAAAATGCCAAAAAATAAACCAGATTATTTTCACAGATATTGACGACGCAATAATAAAGTGACCGTCAATGGCTTTGTACTCGCAGAGCAGCCAGTCTGCCGGTCTCTTTAAGAGCGTCTTAGCCGTTAGTGGGAAGGAGGACTTACCATCTACTTTCACCAGCAAAAAAAAAAGGTATAATCAGCAATGAGTTAATGTAATTTATTACATGGCTTGGTTGAATGCTTGATTCTGATTGGTCAATCGCTTAATTCAGCGGTGAGTTATCTCATGATAATGACCGCTCCGCTCTATATCACACCGATGGCTAATCAATGCCAGCTTTGATCAAAGCCTCGGCTCATATCAATCCGCACTTCCGCATAAAGAGGTGCCGGCCGCTACAACTTTGTTTACTATCGCTTGCGCGTTGCTTCTCCACAGAACACAAAATGGATTTATTTAAAGTTAATTTTAACATATTTGGAGAAGATGAAACATTAGATTCCTGGTTAATGGCTGACCTGTCACCTGTAAAGAGAAAAAGAAAAGAGAAGGAAACAGCGCGGACAAAGCCAGACAACACCAGAGACATTAAAAGACACAGAGAGCTCAATGACAATGAAATCGATAAAATTGAAGAAGACAGACATGAAATAAATACAAAGCGAAGCACTGAATGGGCTATGAAGGTTTTAAGAGACTGGTTAGTTGAAAAGAAGATGTCAACAGACTTTGACACATACAGAGCTGAAACCCTGAATCAGGTGCTGCGTTCGTTTTATGCATCTGTACAAAATAGCAATGGAAATTCCTACTCAATTGCCAGTTACATCGCACTTAGGGCTGGAATATGTCGCCACTTCTCAAAGCTTGACATAATGAATTGTGTTGCCTTCAAATCCAGCAACGGAGTGTTTTCATCTGTCATTAAAACAATTCGCAAAATGGGTCAAGACGTCAGCCAACACTACCCCCCTATCTCAGCCACAGATTTGCAGCTTATCAGGCGCTCGGAGGTGCTGTCTCCCAACACAGCAAGAGGACTGGTCCGGAAAGTATGGTTTGATGTCCAACTACAAATGGCAAGGCGAGGAAGAGAGGGAAATAGACACTTGACAAGAGACTCCTTTATTCTGAACCACGATGAGAATGGCAATGAGTATATTTCTCTCGCTCACAATGCTGAGACCAAGAACCACAAAGATGCCAGAGATCCATGTAAAGAAAATTACAGGGGATGTATCTTTGCAGAGGCTGATAATCCTAACTGCCCCGTTGCAAGTTTTAAAAAGTATGTATCCCTTTGCCCTCCTGACGCTAAAGCTTTCTACCTGCACCCACTAAAAAAAGACCAACAGCTACTGAACGGTCAAGCAGTGTGGTATTCTCGTGAGCCCATGGGACACAATTTCCTTGGGGAAATGTTACCCGAAATCAGCAAAGCAGTCGGACTTTCAAGAAGGTACACGAATCACAGCTTGAGGAGCACAGCTGTGCAACTTCTCTCTCATGCTGGCCTGGAGAGCAGGCAGATAATGTCCGTGACTGGCCACAGATGTGAGGGGAGTCTGCGGAGTTACTGGGCTCCAACCACAACAGACAGGGAAAGGTGGAGCAAGATTCTGTCCTCCAATCCAGGAAACAGCAGTACAGCGGGTGAGTGTCTCTTATAGTAGCCTCAGCCTGTCATGTCATCTAGTAAATACCGTAAATGACGCAATAAGCATCCTAATATTACCTGCAGGCTGCAGTTGCCTAATTTTAGTCATTGTGTGTTTCTTTTAGGTGTGTCAACAGTAACTGCAACGCCGCGGCAAGAACCAGAGATTATGATGAATGACGTCAATTTAAATATCCCTAAAGAAGTCCCATTCACATTGTCGAACTGTACTTTCAATGGAAATGTTCAGTTTAACCTGAATACGAACACTAACTAGGTTAATGTTTCTCGCTGGTAGCAGTTAGCCAGCTTTCACTTAGTCCACTAATGTGGCCCAGAAGGAACTACTTTCTTGAGCGGAATATCCGCGGACATATGTTGTATGCTAAATAGCCTAAATAAAACCCTTGTTACTTATAGCCCTTTTTGTGTCAACTGTATATTTATTATTTTAGTTATTAGCCATGTAATAAGCGGGATAATATCTGGCTAGGTGGTCATTGTCGGGATGTAATTCACCTTCAGGGAGGTTAACCACCTCGGCTTCGCCTCGGTGGTTAAACTCCCTGTCGGTGAATTATCTCCCGACAATGACCACCTAGCCAGATATTATCCCTTACATATCGGTGTCGGCCGACCCAGCAAATAATCGGAGATCGGATATCGGTCATAATTTCAATATCGTACATCTCCATTAGCAATATAAGCCTCGTCTGATCCCCCAGCAAAGTATGAGGCTCTGAACATGTTTGAAGTAAAGTAGGGCACTCATGAACTCTCCATCCTCTATCTACGGACAGGAAACAAAGGGCTCAGAGCACGGATGAAATGTAGCACAGCTCTCCAGAACAGAACTGGGGACATTGTGATGTGCGATGAGACGTGTCCACAAATTCATGTACTCTCTAGAACAGATAGTTCTATCCTTTGTGAGTGGCTATTGCAGTTCATGATGGTGGTGGTGGTGGTGGTGGTGCGGTGTGCATTTGCGTGTGTTATTTTGTTGCATGCCATGGGTGATGGGTGTGTTGAGTTTTAACATTGTGAGATTTAGATTAGTGGTCAAACTCATCATCACACGTGTGTCATTCAGCTGTCCAGATGTGCATTACTGGGCAGTTCTGGACTGCAGGAGCAGCGGTACAGATCAGACCTCACAGCAAGCAGTGCTCTGGCATCAGACACAATGGTAATGCACTGTTACTCCATCAGACACAATGGTAATGCACTGTTACTCCATCAGACACAATGGTAATGCACTGTTACTCCATCAGACACAATGGTAATGCACTGTTACTCCATCAGACACAATGGTAATGCACTGTTACTCCATCAGACGCAATGGTAATGCACTGTTACTCCATCAGACACAATGGTAATGCACTGTTACTCCATCAGACACACTGGTAATGCACTGTTACTCCATCAGACACAATGGTAATGCACTGTTACTCCATCAGACGCAATGGTAATGCACTGTTACTCCATCAGACACAATGGTAATGCACTGTTACTCCATCAGACACAATGGTAATGCACTGTTACTCCATCAGACACAATGGTAATGCACTGTTACTCCATCAGACGCAATGGTAATGCACTGTTACTCCATCAGACACAATGGTAATGCACTGTTACTCCATCAGACGCAATGGTAATGCACTGTTACTCCATCAGACACAATGGTAATGCACTGTTACTCCATCAGACGCAATGGTAATGCACTGTTACTCCATCAGACACAATGGTAATGCACTGTTACTCCATCAGACACAATGGTAATGCACTGTTACTCCATCAGACGCAATGGTAATGCACTGTTACTCCATCAGACGCAATGGTAATGCACTGTTACTCCATCAGACACACTGGTAATGCACTGTTACTCCATCAGACACAATGGTAATGCACTGTTACTCCATCAGACACAATGGTAATGCACTGTTACTCCATCAGACACAGTGGTAATGCACTGTTACTCCATCAGACACAATGGTAATGCACTGTTACTCCATCAGACACAATGGTAATGCACTGTTACTCCATCAGACACAATGGTAATGCACTGTTACTCCATCAGACACAATGGTAATGCACTGTTACTCCATCAGACACAATGGTAATGCACTGTTACTCCATCAGACACAATGGTAATGCACTGTTACTCCATCAGACACAGTGGTAATGCACTGTTACTCCATCAGACACAATGGTAATGCACTGTTACTGCTGCTATACCGTAAGTCAATAATACATTATGATACTAGAAACACATTGGGCCCGATTCACTAAGCTGTTTACACCCATATTTTGGGTGTAAAGGAATTTTCCAAACTTGCCAAGTTAGTCGTCTGATTCAGTAGTCTTTTTTTTGTCTGTGACTTTTGCAGAGGGACGCTCTTTCTCACTGCTCAGGATCCTCGGATGCAGACTTACATGGGACCAAAATCATTAGAATTCCTTATTCGAGACTACTAACGTGGGACGTTTGGAGAATTGCTTTACACCCCAAATATGGGTGTAAACAGCTTAGTGACTCTGGCCCAATGACTTTTGATTGATTGATTGAATACTTTATTAACAGTTTGCAAAAAAGTAGCACATGAAAGTACAGTTCAGTACAAGGTCTGCTAAGAGGATTTAAACCCAAGAACGTATATTGGCTTGTTTCCATTGGTGTCCTTCATACTCAATACGCATAGGAGGAGAACATTTTTAACTTTGACAAAAATGTATACTTGTTTATTTCATCATGCAATGTTTTTTAATCTCACAAAGGTTAAGGTTGATTAAAAGTGATTTCACAGCTCACAGAGCCTCCTTGTTTTACAGGTTGGGAGTGCGGGCCGGCCCCGCGCCTCGTTCTCTCTGATCCCCCAGATCGTGTTGACCGAGTCGGTGTCGCCCCCTCGTTCCTCCTCAGAGAACCACGTGAGAGATTTAACACAACAGGACCTTCTGGCAGAACTCCCAACTCGCGAGCGGAGCAGCCGCCATCACCCCGCCACCTCTCAAGTCTGTGAGGCGAGGGGTCCAGTTACACCATCTCGGAAAACTCCTCTCCATGAGTTAAGGATCCAGGAGTCTTTCGAGGAGGACATGGAATGCCAAGAGGAGCTGGCGCTGTTGCTGATAGAGCCAGAGCTGCGGGTGTTGGCTCTTATCGAGGCCCAGGAGGTCAGGGAGCTCATGGGAGACGGTCTGCTGACGCTGATCGTCCCACTGCAGGGTGAGGAACCCTCTGAGATCCCCCTGAGAGACGACACGCCTCTCCTGGTGCTCTTTAGAGACAAAGTGACCGTCAGAGAAGCCTATAGGCTGCTGTGTTCGCTACTGGAGCCCAAGCCAGTACCCAGACCCAGAGCACTGAGGGCTGTGTTCTCACATGGCAGCCCTGGCCCTATGGGCCACCCTGGCCTGCAGGGCTCTCTGGTGGAGGCTCTGAGGAGAGGGATCGTGACCGGGGACAGGACCTTAAACCTTGAGCGTAACACAGGAACCCACGCCGCTCCAGAGGAGCGACAGAGCACAGTAGACGCTGACCTCGAACCAGACGGGTCGACTGGTCCCACGAACAGCGGAGACGCACCGGGCCAGAGCCCCTGGAGAAGGGGCGACGACATCCGTAGCAGCACCTACAAGCGTCTGGACAGCCTGGAGGAAACCATCCGCGAGCTGGAGAACACGCTGATAGAGATCAGTGGGCAGTGCCGATCCGCCGCAGAGCAACTCGACGCAGAGAAAACCTCCACGAGCACACCTGAGGGCAAGAAGAAGCCCGCGGTCCCTCCAAAGCCCTCCTCGTTCAACCCTGCACTGATCCAGGTTCATTACTTAACCCTCGCTGCCTCTAGATCCCTGCCCTCACCGGGCTTTCTGTTCCGTAGCACTCTAACGTCTTCACTGGATGATTGAACGGCAGCATTTCAACTTCCCAGGCTTATTTTCTGTCAACCTCTTCTGATCTGTTCCAGGATGATTTGGCCTCTAATTGCATTTCAAATTGAGGGTGTTGTGGAGTCTCGCCTCAGTACCCCTGATCCGGTGAGTGTCCTCATAGGGCAGGCAGCCACAGTGAGGCTAGAGTTCAGCACCAGTGCCAGTCCCCCGTACCTGGTTCACGACGGCAGGTACCGTACCGTACCGTACCGTGTCCCTAATTTCATGTTGAATCAGTTTGATTCGTTGCCACCGGTGCACTGCCTGTCAGGCCGAGGGCAGCTGCGCTGGCTTGGCAATCAAATAGCTTGGTGTTTTAAAACCCAGAACTCTAGCTCACTGTGTAGCCACTAGCCATGTCTTACATGAAATTAGGGACATAATAGGGACGTACCATGGTGTCATGATCCAGGCCCAGGGAGTGGTGCTGGCCGTGGTCCTGAACTCTAGCCTCACCGTGGCTGCCTGCAGCCCCTGTAAGGACACTCCCTGATCAGGCGAGACTCTCCACAGTGTGCAGAAGGACAGCCAACACACTCCCTCATGACAGCGATCAGTATGTGTCTCTTTCTGATTGGTCGATCAGTATGTATCTCTTTCTGATTGGTCCCTCATGACAGCGATCAGTATGTGTCTCTTTCTGATTGGTCCTTGGGCTGCTATCTATCCCGCTGGGCTGAGGCTTGTTAACCCATTCAGGCCTGACGTCGAAATTTAAAAAAAAAAAAAGTTTTCTAAATCATGACAATTTTCGGAAAGATTTGAGGCACATTTTAACGATTTTTCAAAAATAGCAGACCTACACGTTCATAGCGCGCCACTCGGTGGCGCGCTATGAGCTTGTAGATCTGCTATTTTTCAATAGCTAAATTATAACATAATGTTTAAAACACCAAAAGGGGTTCCCGCCCCAAAATGGGTTAATGGTTAATGTGGTTAAACGCTAACGTGACATGGATGCGTTCCAGGTCTCAATGGATTAATTGTCTTTCCATCGAGCTGTCCTTTGCATCTCTACGCTGCCTGCTCTGTACACCGGGACAGTTTCATTCTTTGTTACACTTTGAAGAAAACAAATTAAAGGTCTTTAAAGTGAAAACGACAATTTCTTTCATGTTTTCCCTCTGTTCTTTTTTTTCCTGCACTTTCTTTTGCCTTTCATATTCCGTTCTGTGTTCTTCCGCAATGATCTTCAAAAATCGCTTTTTCTTTGAAACCTGTTCAAAGTAATTATCAGCTTAATGTTGGGTAAACAATATAAGCCAAAGGTGAAACGGAGGTAACTTCACTTTGGTTTATTAACATTCTTTCACATTCAAAGCTTATATCCAGCATGCCTTTGTAATTACAAACACTTACATGTAGCAATGTGCGTGCGTGCGTGCGTGCGTGCGTGCGTGCGTGCGTGCGTGCGTGCGTGCGTGCGTGCGTGCGTGCGTGCGTGCGTGCGTGCGTGCGTGCGTGCGTGCACGTATGAGTGTGTGTACTACATCATTGATACATTGTGCATGGAGGAGTGATTAGTGCTAATTAGTTGAATTCTTATGTGATTTTAAAAGAAACTATTCCACTGAAGTGAACTCGAGAGGTCACAGTAAAAAGAAAATGGGGACGAGAGAAGGAAACAACGCTCACAATGTGTGTAGCCTCACAGTCAGTCAGGGCACGGCTCTCACATTGTCACAGGGCATTTTCCCTAGACCATTCCCACTGGCATGTGACAGGAGGATTTCAGAGTCTTCACACTATATTTCATCATCGGAGAACACGCTGATAGAGATCAGTGGGCAGTGCCGATCCGCCGCAGAGCAACTCGACGCAGAGAAAACCTCCACGAGCACACCTGAGGGCAAGAAGAAGCCCGCGGTCCCTCCAAAGCCCTCCTCGTTCAACCCTGCACTGATCCAGGTTCATTACTTAACCCTCGCTGCCTCTAGATCCCTGCCCTCACCGGGCTTTCTGTTCCGTAGCACTCTAACGTCTTCACTGGATGATTGAACGGCAGCATTTCAACTTCCCAGGCTTATTTTCTGTCAACCTCTTCTGATCTGTTCCAGGATGATTTGGCCTCTAATTGCATTTCAAATTGAGGGTGTTGTGGAGTCTCGCCTCAGTACCCCTGATCCGGTGAGTGTCCTCATAGGGCAGGCAGCCACAGTGAGGCTAGAGTTCAGCACCAGTGCCAGTCCCCCGTACCTGGTTCACGACGGCAGGTACCGTACCGTACCGTACCGTGTCCCTAATTTCATGTTGAATCAGTTTGATTCGTTGCCACCGGTGCACTGCCTGTCAGGCCGAGGGCAGCTGCGCTGGCTTGGCAATCAAATAGCTTGGTGTTTTAAAACCCAGAACTCTAGCTCACTGTGTAGCCACTAGCCATGTCTTACATGAAATTAGGGACATAATAGGGACGTACCATGGTGTCATGATCCAGGCCCAGGGAGTGGTGCTGGCCGTGGTCCTGAACTCTAGCCTCACCGTGGCTGCCTGCAGCCCCTGTAAGGACACTCCCTGATCAGGCGAGACTCTCCACAGTGTGCAGAAGGACAGCCAACACACTCCCTCATGACAGCGATCAGTATGTGTCTCTTTCTGATTGGTCGATCAGTATGTATCTCTTTCTGATTGGTCCCTCATGACAGCGATCAGTATGTGTCTCTTTCTGATTGGTCCTTGGGCTGCTATCTATCCCGCTGGGCTGAGGCTTGTTAACCCATTCAGGCCTGACGTCGAAATTTAAAAAAAAAAAAAGTTTTCTAAATCATGACAATTTTCGGAAAGATTTGAGGCACATTTTAACGATTTTTCAAAAATAGCAGACCTACACGTTCATAGCGCGCCACTCGGTGGCGCGCTATGAGCTTGTAGATCTGCTATTTTTCAATAGCTAAATTATAACATAATGTTTAAAACACCAAAAGGGGTTCCCGCCCCAAAATGGGTTAATGGTTAATGTGGTTAAACGCTAACGTGACATGGATGCGTTCCAGGTCTCAATGGATTAATTGTCTTTCCATCGAGCTGTCCTTTGCATCTCTACGCTGCCTGCTCTGTACACCGGGACAGTTTCATTCTTTGTTACACTTTGAAGAAAACAAATTAAAGGTCTTTAAAGTGAAAACGACAATTTCTTTCATGTTTTCCCTCTGTTCTTTTTTTTCCTGCACTTTCTTTTGCCTTTCATATTCCGTTCTGTGTTCTTCCGCAATGATCTTCAAAAATCGCTTTTTCTTTGAAACCTGTTCAAAGTAATTATCAGCTTAATGTTGGGTAAACAATATAAGCCAAAGGTGAAACGGAGGTAACTTCACTTTGGTTTATTAACATTCTTTCACATTCAAAGCTTATATCCAGCATGCCTTTGTAATTACAAACACTTACATGTAGCAATGTGCGTGCGTGCGTGCGTGCGTGCGTGCGTGCGTGCGTGCGTGCGTGCGTGCGTGCGTGCGTGCGTGCGTGCGTGCGTGCGTGCGTGCGTGCGTGCGTGCACGTATGAGTGTGTGTACTACATCATTGATACATTGTGCATGGAGGAGTGATTAGTGCTAATTAGTTGAATTCTTATGTGATTTTAAAAGAAACTATTCCACTGAAGTGAACTCGAGAGGTCACAGTAAAAAGAAAATGGGGACGAGAGAAGGAAACAACGCTCACAATGTGTGTAGCCTCACAGTCAGTCAGGGCACGGCTCTCACATTGTCACAGGGCATTTTCCCTAGACCATTCCCACTGGCATGTGACAGGAGGATTTCAGAGTCTTCACACTATATTTCATCACCCCAACTGTATACAGTTTCTTATTAGTCCATTGCAATTCCAAACAATCCCACTTTCTATTTCCGGGGTGTCTTTGAATAGCTTTCAGACTATTATGTTGGACAAATGATACAATATAACATGAAGTCAGGTCACAGTTTTGATTTGACTCATTAAACCCGGGAAAGTATCTCTGTCATTTTAGATTTTTGCGTTGGCTATTAAAAAATCACACCCGTGTGAACTGAGTGGTGCAAGGTCTTATATAGCCTGATCAGCTGTGGTCTGACGTAATGTCAGTGACCATGGTAACCATGCTCACCTTTGCACGGACACGTACTGTAGGTACACAGGTACACAAACATACAGACAAACTGGTTGTTGGAGTGGTTTGCAAGCTCTTATATCTAGCCTAGCATGGCCAGACACAAATCTACCGCTGCAAAAAGAATTGCCTGGCTTCATATGCACGCAGTGATATAGTCTGGCCACGCATCTTCTGCTATTTTTGAACATTGAAAAATCGGGAAAGTGTGAGAACTACTGATTTAGAAGGCATTTGTAGAATGATCTGCCTCAGGTCTTAATGGGTTAATATCTGTCTTTGCATCAGGGGTGGAATTAAGGCACATGGTTTCATTATATTAACACATTCAGGCCTGACGTCGAAATTTAAAAAAAAAAGTTTTCTAAATCATGACAATTTTCTGAAAGATTTGAGGCACATTTTAACGATTTTTCAAAAATAGCAGACCTACAAGTTCATAGCGCGCCACTCGGTGGCGCGCTATGAGCTTGTAGATCTGCTATTTTTCAATAGCTAAATTATAACATAATGTTTACAACACCAAATGGGGTTCCCGCCCCAAAATGGGTTAATGCAGCAACGTAAACACTGTCTGTGTGAGAGGCATACAGGCTGTATACTGTCTGTGTGAGAGGCATACAGGCTGTATACTGTCTGTGTGAGAGGCATACAGGCTGTATACTGTCTGTGTGAGAGGCATACAGGCTGTATACTGTCTGTGTGAGAGGCATACAGGCTGTATACTGTCTGTGTGAGAGGCATACAGGCTGTATACTGTCTGTGTGAGAGGTATACAGGCTGTATACTGTCTGTGTGAGAGGCATACAGGCTGTATACTGTCTGTGTGAGAGGCATACAGGCTGTATACTGCCTGTGTGAGAGGCATACAGGCTGTATACTGTCTGTGTGAGAGGCATACAGGCTGTATACTGTCTGTGTGAGAGGCATACAGGCTGTATACTGCCTGTGTGAGAGGCATACAGGCTGTATACTGTCTGTGTGAGAGGCATACAGGCTACTGCCTGTGTGAGAGGCATACAGGCTGTATACTGCCTGTGTGAGAGGTATACAGGCTGTATACTGTCTGTGTGAGAGGTATACAGGCTGTATACTGTCTGTGTGAGAGGCATACAGGCTGTATACTGTCTGTGTGAGAGGCATACAGGCTGTATACTGCAGAATGTTGCTCCAACCAGTTCTCTTCTCAGCGAAGGTTTCCATTATGCAGAGGATGAACTGTGTGAGGATGTGTTTGTGCTTGTGTGTGTGTGTTAGAATAGAGAGACCACCAACTGAGGCAGATAACAGGGAACAGGGAAGACCATTAAGCACACTGCATCATACGGTATAGCCTCTGGTGTGTAGCTACGCTACGCTATATGCAGCGCCACTTTCATTCCTGCGCTGCCGTGTTTCCCTGTTTTGCCATTGCGCCACTATAGTCCTGCTGCGTCGGTATATAAGGATATATGATTGAAAAGTGACCGCAGTTCTTTTAATCTTCATTTCACTAAATGGTTCGCTTAGGAGGGAGCGGCATCTCCTGGTGCGACTGCGCCGGGAGATGCCGCTCTACCCGTATAAGCGAACCGTTCTGCTCATTTTGATTAAAGAACTTGGGTTACTATAAGGTCAACTTTAGTTTCTTGCTGTTATCCCTGATCTCCTACAGGCCTCGATCGGGCAACAGACTTGCTAATAGAATCCGTCAGACTCACATTTGGTCCTTTTTCTTTCTCATACCTCTCTCTCCCGTTTCTCTGTCTGTCTGCCTCTCGTACTCTCCCCCTGTCTCTCCTCCACCTGTCTCTCCTCCCCCTGTCTCTCCTCCACCTGTCTCTCCTCCCCCTGTCTCTCCTCCACCTGTCTCTCCTCCCCCTGTCTCTCCTCCCCCTATCTCTCCTCCACCTGTCTCTCTTCCCCCTGTCTCTCCTCCACCTGTCTCTCTTCCCCCTGTCTCTCCTCCATCTGTCTCTCCTCCATCTGTCTCTCCTCCACCTGTCTCTCCTCCCCCTGTCTCTCCTCCCCCTGTCTCTCCACCACCTGTCTCTCCTCCACCTGTCTCTCCTCCCCCTGTCTCTCCTCCCCCTGTCTCTCCTCCACCTGTCTCTCCTCCCCCTGTCTCTCCTCCCCCTGTCTCTCCTCCCCCTGTCTCTCCTCCCCCTGTCTCTCCTCCATCTGTCTCTCCTCCCCCTGTCTCTCCTCCACCTGTCTCTCCTCCCCCTGTCTCTCCTCCACCTGTCTCTCCCCCTGTATCTCCTCCACCTGTCTCTCCTCCACCTGTCTCTCCTCCCCATGTCTCTCCTCCACCTGTCTCTCATCCACCTGTCTCTCCTCCACCTGTCTCTCCTCCACCTGTCTCTCCTCCACCTGTCTCTCCCCCCCCTGTCTCTCCTCCACCTGTCTCTCCTCCACCTGTCTCTCCTCCCCCTGTCTCTCCTCCCCCTGTCTCTCCTCCCCCTGTCTCTCCTCCCCCTGTCTCTCCTCCACCTGTCTCTCCTCCACCTGTCTCTCCTCCCCCTGTCTCTCCTCCACCTGTCTCTCCTCCACCTGTCTCTCCTCCCCCTGTCTCTCCTCCCCCTGTCTCTCCTCCACCTGTCTCTCCTCCACTTGTCTCTCCTCCCCTGTCTCTCCTCCCCCTGTCTCTCCTCCCCCTGTCTCTCCTCCACCTGTCTCTCCTCCCCATGTCTCTCCTCCACCTGTCTCTCCTCCCCATGTCTCTCCTCCACCTGTCTCTCATCCACCTGTCTCTCCTCCACCTGTCTCTCCTCCACCTGTCTCTCCTCCACCTGTCTCTCCCCCCCCTGTCTCTCCTCCACCTGTCTCTCCTCCCCCTGTCTCTCCTCCCCCTGTCTCTCCTCCCCCTGTCTCTCCTCCCCCTGTCTCTCCTCCACCTGTCTCTCCTCCACCTGTCTCTCCTCCCCCTGTCTCTCCTCCACCTGTCTCTCCTCCACCTGTCTCTCCTCCCCCTGTCTCTCCTCCCCCTGTCTCTCCTCCACCTGTCTCTCCTCCACTTGTCTCTCCTCCCCTGTCTCTCCTCCCCCTGTCTCTCCTCCCCCTGTCTCTCCTCCACCTGTCTCTCCTCCCCATGTCTCTCCTCCACCTGTCTCTCCTCCCCCTGTCTCTCCTCCACTTGTCTCTCCTCCCCTGTCTCTCCTCCCCCTGTCTCTCCTCCCCCTGTCTCTCCTCCACCTGTCTCTCCTCCCCATGTCTCTCCTCCACCTGTCTCTCCTCCCCCTGTCTCTCCTCCACCTGTCTCTCCTCCCCATGTCTCTCCTCCACCTGTCTCTCCTCCACCTGTCTCTCTTCCCCCTGTCTCTCCTCCATCTGTCTCTCCTCCCCCTGTCTCTCCTCCACCTGTCTCCTCTCTCCAGGGAGGGAACCGGGTCCAGCACTCCTCCTCGGCTGCCTCCAGACTCAAGCACTTGCAGCAGAACAACAGCACAGACAAGACAAAGAGCGGGAAAAGGGAGGGCCAGCTGCAGGTAAAGTACCGTCAACAATATTATTATCCTCAGTGTTGATTAAACTCTGAGGGTTTAAAGGTGGACCCCGAATGTGTGTGTGTCCATTTGTACGCCGTCAGAGTTAAATTAACACAATTGTACTTTGTACCATCATCACTGTCAATCCCTGTACCTGCCAGTAACCTAACCTGTCAATCCCTGTAACCTAACCTGGGCCCAACAGTAGCACCCGTCAGCCCCAACCAGCACCCTACTTTACCCCAACCAGCACCCTACTTCACCCCAACCAGCACCCTACTTTACCCCAACCAGCACCCTACTTTACCCCATCCATCCACCCTCCGTCCCGCCAGCCT
>NC_136795.1:38809315-38949926 GCF_951216825.1 Electrona antarctica
CCACCTTTAACATCCTATATAAGGCAAAATGGCTACATTTCATTATGCTTTAAGTAGCATGTGACGTGTGAAACTAGGGGGTTTTCAGTAGTTTTGCACGAAAAACACTTCTGCTAAAAACGACCATAGCCCTCATCACAAATCTGATGAGGTCATCACATTTTGGCACAAGTGGCTAGGGCCGAATTGCAATTCATGCAAAACGTGAAAATAAGCAGAAATCTTTTAGGTCAGTGAGGACTGAGGAGTGCATACTATGTTGTTTGTAGAATCAGAGGCCACTAATGAGCACAGGCCATACTGCTCTCAAATATACACTGGTATGTACAGTTGGAGGCCATCGATATTGTCCTTTTCTTTTTGCTGAGGTTTGCGTGATCTGCGCAAAAGGACAGTTAACCCATTTTGGGCGGGAACCCCTTTTGGTGTTTTAAACATTGTTATAATTTAGCTATTGAAAAATAGCAGATCTACAAGCTCATAGCGCGACACCGAGTGGCGCGCTACGAGCATGTAGGTCTGCTATTTTTGAAAAATCGTGAAAATATTTATTTCAGAAAACTGGAGGATTTAGAAGGATTTAAAAAAAAATTGAGGTCAGGCCTAAATGGGTCAAATGATAAGGGACAATATCGGTGGCACCCAACTGTAATGGTCTAATCAAAAGGTGCTTGACTCATCTGCATACAGCCTTTGAGGACGTTTTCTTTCCTTGCTTTTATTCTCTCGACTAACACCGCCGTGTCTTTTTAGCTCTTCGTTGACGGGGGGATCGTGATCTTTCATGAAAAGACATTTTATGTATAACCACTTCTAAGAATGAATCTGATGCTGCCTCCCTCGACCAGCTATAGAAGTCTCAAAACATGTAAGCTCTAATACTGCGTTCATGAAGCTAGTGTCGACTGCTAAGCTTGCATCCGCAGAAAAGCGTATTCTGTTCCCAGGATCTCCCATTAGAACTGGCGGTTTCCTCATGTTGTAACCCCTGCCCCCCTGACCCATAATGCTGTTGATTGATTGAGTTTATTTGGTAAAAATGTACGTATATGTGTAAGTAAATGCACACAGTATACTGTAAATCATACAGAGGAGTACACAAAGTATGAAATGAAATACTTTGATTTCCAGTGTGGTCCTCTAAAACCTGTTATAACCTCCTACTAGCGGTAATCCCCTGTGACGCCCATAACCCAATCCCTCTAACCGTATTTGCTGCCTCCACCTCTTTAAATCAGACATGCTTATCGTGGGTGAACTCTCCACTGGGCTCACAGCTGAAGGTAAAGTTGTCTTTTCTCTAGTTATTTCCCCCAAATATTGACCCATATAATATATTGTCGCACGTTTTACTTTGCAATAAGATCACTCTCTCCTACTTTTGTCTCTACTAAACACATTTTGACTTTACTGGTGTTTGCACAATGCTGTGAGGCTATATGATGGTATATATAAGGCTATCAGTCTCTGTTTTTCTTTTGTCATTAAAGTATGTACAGTTGGGTGCCACCGATATTGTCCCTTATCATTTGACCCATTTAGGCCTGACCTCAAAATTAAAAAAAATCCTTCTAAATCCTCCAGTTTTCTGAAATAAATATTTTCACGATTTTTCAAAAATAGCAGACCTACAAGCTCATAGCGCGCCACTCGGTGGCGCGCTATGAGCTTGTAGATCTGCTATTTTTCAATAGCTAAATTATAACAATGTTTAAAACACCAAAAGGGGTTCCCGCCCAAACTGTCCTTTTGCGCAGATCACGCAAACCTCAGCAAAAAGAAAAGGACAATATCGATGGCCTCCAACTGTATGTATTAATCTTCCAACAAATACACATGACATACAAAAAACAAAGAATGCAAATGAAAAAAAGGAAGAAAACGAAACAAAATAAGCAGTCAAAACGAATGTAAAATATACATATAATCGTGCTTCGCTGCTTCAGTGGAGCTACAGTTTGTAGTTTTGTATCTTTGCATCTGGAAGTTGAACCTGCAGCTCAGCTTCAACTTGTAGCTTTGTATCTTTTGTGGCAGCTACAAATGTGGGATTTGCTGTGTAGCTTCACACCGCTGGCTTCCATTGGAAATGAATGGTAGACTCAGTCTACCATACAGTCTACTAGACTGTATCTTTCATCTGCCCATGGGAACGCAGCCCCCATATGATTATATCAATAGTGATTATGTCAATTGCGATGTACAGTTGGGTGCCACCGATATTGTCCCTTATCATTTGACCTATTTAGGCCTGACCTCAAAATTAAAAAAAAATCTTCTAAATCCTCCAGTTTTCTGAAATAAATATTTTCACGATTTTTCAAAAATAGCAGACCTACAAGCTCGTAGCGCGCCACTCGGTGGCGCGCTATGAGTTTGTAGATCTGCTATTTTTCAATAGCTAAATTATAACATAATGTTTAAAACACCAAAAGGGGTTCCCGCCCAAAATGGGTTAACTGTTTTGCGCAGATCACGCAAACCTCAGCAAAAAGAAAAGGACAATATCGATGGCCTCCAACTGTATTTCAACTCAATGCAACAAACACAAATAAATACCGGTAGTCCCATACTAAATGGAACTTCCCTTTAGACATTGTTCTTCCTGGCGCTATCAGTCTCTCTGTGTGTAACTTTCTGTGATGATGCTCTGCAATGCTCTCAGCTCTGGCCTAGCCTAAGTCTGCTAGCTAAGTGTTGCCCAGACGCTATAAGATTCCGGGCATGAGGAATATCCTTCAAATCAAAATGTGCTGGATAAGAACAGACAGTTCAAAGCCACAATTTATTTCCATTGGCTTTGGCGCAGATCAAGAAGGTGAACGTGACAATGTGACACTCTTTCATGCCGCAAAACTCATATTTCCATTTCCCCCCGTGTGTGGCCTCTGGTATTACTTCTGGCTGTAATGGCAAGCTAGTTAAAGGTGCTGGACGTGAGCTGTGGGGGGTTCTGAAGAAACATCCCACGAGGCTGTGTCTTATAGCCTACAGCAGTTCTAGGGTCCAGGAGATGACAAGAGAGACCGCTTTTCCTGCAGCAGCAGCTAGCAGCCCGCCATGCAGACTAAATGTGTCAGCCAGGCTTGAGAGGGCTTCCTCAGGCAGAAGGAACAGGCCAGGTCTCTCTGGGGAGACAGACGGCTGGCTGGCAGACACAAGTACTGGAACCCTCAACGGAGCAGGTTAAAACCTCCCAGCAGCAATCTGGGGTCTACTTGATCTCCTGCCGTGCAGAGCTTAAAGCTCTCTTTTATCCCCCACTTAAATGCACACCATTAAAAAAAATGAAAAAAAGAAGTTACAAACAGGCTAAACTTTTCTCCTATTGCTTCTTTTAACCCACTTAAGCCCTATTAATGGGGAGCCAGAGGCTTCAATTCAAGGCCAGGCCAGCAAGACTCTTAACACATTTTGGGCGGGAACCCCTTTTGGTGTTTTATAATTTAGCTATTGAAAAATAGCAGATCTACAAGCTCATAGCGCGCCACCGAGTGGCGCGCTACGAGCTTGTAGGTCTGCTATTTTTGAAAAATCGTGAAAATATTTATTTCAGAAAACTGGAGGATTTAGAAGATTTTTTTTTTAATTTCGAGGTCAGGCGTAAATGGGTTAAACCCCTAATTGCTCCCCCGTAGCGGTGTAACACCCACAGTGGACAAGACGTCTACGCTATTATAGAATATTAGAAGAATTGTTATTTTGATCAACATTTTCCTGTTATCTCAACATCAATATAGCATGTAATTGTGGACAAAGAAAAATCGTATCCAACGATATCAAAATATTCTTTAGTTTTGGGTCTGCAAGTCTAAATCTCGTCAAATGGTGGTACCGTGGGTTCAAACTCAGAATAAAATGTATCTGCCTTGATATGAACAGGTTTGAAAAGCACTGCCACATTGTCCCTCCCTGTCATCACCCCTCGGGACCCTCCCAGCCGTGGCGTGGGACCCTCCCAGCTGTGGCGTGTACGTTACTGGTTGAAGGTTCTCTGCCCTCTAAGTGCCAGAGAGACACACACCTCATCTCTGTGTGATCCACATGTTTCACGCTGCTGGAACAGTGCCCTCTGCTGGCTCACCCTGGCATCACACGGAGCGACCTCTTTGTACACTCTGGGACTCTGGAAGTGTACAACGCATTTGTACCACTACGTTTATTTGAAAACTTTAGCTACTAGTTACTTTGTAGTAGTGTTGTAGTTCTCGAGACATGGTCTCGTCTCGAGACCGGTCTCGATACCACATTTTCGTTGTCTCGGTCTTGTCTCGGTCTCGCACCTCTCGCCTTTTTTGTCTTGCGGTCTCGTCTTGGTCTCGCCCCTCATTTGTCTTGGTCTTGTCTCGGTCTCGCGCCTCTCTCCTTTTTTGTCTTGCGGTCTCGTCTTGGTCTCGCCCTTCATTTGTCTTGGTCTCGTCTCGGTCTCGGACCAATTGTCTCGGGTCTCTTCCCCCACCGAGACCACTCGAGACGAGACAATGCAAAACGTTCTATCAACCCGATCGCAAGGACTGATCCGGTGATCCCATTCATATTAACATTAAAGACAGCTGTAGGAGCGCAGCGCAGCGCAGAAGAAGAGCAGACGTCTAATCTTAAGTCTATTGAAATTGGGTTAGAACATGTTCTGATTGTATGAAATGATATCAGGCTGGCATAAATAAAGTGTTGGCCGGGTGGTGGAGAGTTACACAGCGGCACAGCCTGACTTTTTAGGTATAGTGCGAACGGTGCGGCTTGAGAGGCCTCACGCTAGACAGCTTTTTTTAATTATTTGAAATGGGAACGGGGCTTTAAAGGTGATATAGACAAGTTTTCAGCCAAAATTTAAAATATATATAAATGTATGTAAAAACAACAAAAAAAGTGTTGTAACCTGCCGTTTTTTTCTTCTTTCTAATTATTTGTTTGGTCCAAAATATTGTTTGTGTTGTCATGAGTTGTCACGACTCGAGTTGGCTTTGTCCGCGGCGTAACCGTCTTTAAATAAATACTTTAAGAAATGTCTATGAGGAAAATGCATTGGGTTTCATTTCCTGGTCCAGGGTAGGAGGCGGGACTGCGACGCTCTATATGGTCACACCTCACGACATCACACCTCCAGGTCACGCCTCGTGACATCACTGTGACATCCATATATGGTCACGCCTTGTGACATCACTGTGACATCCATATATGGTCACGCCTTGTGACATCACTGTGACATCCATATATGGTCACGCCTCGTGACATCACTGTGACATCCATATATGGTCACGCCTCTCACGCCTTGTGAAACATCACGCCACCATATATGGCTATCTCCAATCTCCATATATGAAGATCACGACACTGACCTCATCTAACCCTGGATAACCATACATGGAGATGACTGAATCATCAGATCTAGATCTCTCTATATGGAGCCGGCCACTGTGGCCAGCAACTCTACATCTGACCTCAAACCCTTAGATCTCCATATTTGCATGCTGACCTGCACCGACATTGCATATGTTGACCCTTCCCCACCAGTCCTTCCTGTTCTGACATTCCGTATGTTGATCTGACCTCATCAAACCCTGTACACTCAAGACACGCTCCATATATGGCCAGTACAGAATTCATTCCATGTTGATCTGACCCCCCCATGCCAAAGCACCAGCGGCATTCGGCCGTCACCCAGGCGGATGCGTGCACGCGACCTCACCACCAAGGTGGCTTCTCGCAGTCAGGCGTCTTACTGGTCGTAATAGAAGATTATTTTATATCAGTGTGATAAACTAACCTTTTATGCTTTTAACCTCACTTTTAAGTCACTACAAAACATAAATTATGATAAAATCTTTATCTTTGGGGTACAGACCCTGCGTAAGTGGGTATGAGGAGCTACAGCTATATGACAAATTGTAATAAAACAATTGTACACTTATACCATTAATGCTGGTAGAAAATATATGTTTTGAACCTAAACCGATTAAACTAGATCTTTGGTTTCAATGGACATACGGTACTAGCGTTAAATTAAATAAACCACAACACAATTAGTTATAGATTAAAACATAATAAAATCACCAGAGAAAATCACTGCTACTTTTATGTTTTATAGGCTGCTAATTTGAATAATGCAAACGGAATAATTAAATAATTTGAAACTAACAGTAAACTAACACTAGTTTAATATGAATAAATCACACACACACACACACACACACACACACACACACACACACACACACACACACACACACACACACACACACACACACACACACACACACACACACACACACACACACACACACACACACACGATACTGGAAGAAAGAACCGAAATCTCAGTCATATGACTTTCAGTTCTGTCTTTCTTGCCACTTCACTGCCAGTCATTGTGTGGTGTGTCTAGACTCTTTGTCCAATTTCCACTTTCCCACCATCACAGTTGTCGATGCGACAAAACGTACAGTAAAACATTGATGCCATCCATGCTTGTGATCCAGTTTACGGTTGATCATGCGTTTACGGTTTATTGCCGTTCCCCATTTAGCCCTCACGGCCGCAGTGAAGTCTACTCTTCCTGGGGCCGTATATCCATGGTCAGCTAATTGGCTGAGGTTTCAGTTCCTTCTTTCATTTTCTCGTCTAGGAAAAATAAATCTGAAATGAACTTGTCTTTCCAAGTTCCCTTAAATTTCTTCACGTTGCATTTGTGCCACTCACAACCTGCATTTGGTTCCCAGTGGTGGAAAGTAACATTTACTTGAGTATACTGTACTGTACTTATTAAGTACAATTTTGCGATATTTGTACTTTACTTGAGTGTTTCCATTTTCCAATACTGTTACTTCTACTCCACTACATCTCAGAGGTAAATATTGTACTTTTACTCCACTACAATTACTTGAAAACTTTAGTTACTAGTTAGTTAAGTGTAAGGCCTCACTCACACGGTCGCTGCACTGCATTGCTGTTGTGAGTGTCATGGCCAGCCCAATGCATTTCCAATGGAGGTCACATGGTCTGTTGTATGGCTTTCAGCTGTGTTTCGACTGCCCCCCTCCCCCTCACACAACACAATGTTGTGTCAAACCATGTGACCTCCATTGGAAATGCATCCATGACACTACACAACATTCATCCAACAAGCGCAGTAAAGGTCTGAGCTCAGCCTAAGGCTGTTTGCAAAAAACAAACAAACATGTTTATATTACTCCTAAACATTTTGCCAAACATCTCACACAGTCCTATCCTCCTGGTGGAGACCTGTGCCCAGAAGGGCACTTTTTCGAGTTTTTTCTAATGAGGTTTGGCTTTATAGATTTTGTATAGTTTTGGATATTGATTAATTAATTAACACAAACATTTTTCTCCCAGGCGGCTCTGATGTGCATGTCTCATTGTTATTCATTCATTGATATTTAAAATAAATATTTGAATGAATCATGCTGTAGTAGGCCTATACCTAATTTTGTAAAATCTATTTGCAGTGTTTCAGATCAAGATTGTTTTCTGTGCCTATCAAATAAGAAAATAACAAAACAAGGTCTTGGTCTTAACTCGGTCTTAACTCGGTCTCGCCTTGCGGCGGTCTCGGTCTCGTCTCGGTCTCGACCCCTCTATGTCTTGGTCTTGTCTTGGTCTCGGCCCCCTAGGGTCGCGGCGGTCTCGGTCTCGTCTTTGGTCTCGACCCCTCTAGGTCTTGGTCTTGTCTTGGTCTCGGCCCCCTAGGGTCGCGGCGGTCTCGGTCTCGTCTTTGGTCTCGACCCCTCTAGGTCTTGGTCTTGTCTTGGTCTCGCTTTAGGTGGTCTCGACTACAACACTACTTTGTAGATTTTGATTATTATTACAAAACATACATTAACCACTTCAGCCCTATATTGCCTATACTGTACATTTCAGACATTTAAAAGTAGCAGATCTACAAGTTCACTAAAAAGTGTGTGACGAAGCTTGTAGTTTGGCTATTTTCAAAAAGAGTTTCATACATTTGAAAACTTGAAATGGGACATTCTGCATAATGACTACTTTCACTTTTGGTACTTCAAGTACATTTTGACGCCAATGCTTTTGTACCTTTTCATGTGCGTTTTGAATCCCGGACTTTTAAGTATAAAGAACCACTGATCCTGGCTGTGGCTATAGCATCACACCGCGCTGACACTAACCTGAAATAACACGCTGACACTAACCTGAAATAACACGCTGACACTAACCTGAAATAACGCGCTGACACTAACCTGAAATAACGCGCTGATACCCGAGTGGAATAGTAAGAGAGTGGCGACACGCTTTGATCTCGCCACAAAGCCGGTGCCTATGGGTCTAATAGTTCCAAACATTGGAACTGTCCCATTGAGATGGAATGAGCACTTCCGCATTCCATTGTCGCCACTCTCTTACTATTCCACTCGGGCTGATACTAACCTGAAATAACGCTCTCCTGTGTTTGTCTCTTGTTCCCATTCCACCCCCCACCCCCTCCCTCCCTCCCCCCTCCCCCCTCCTTCACTCCTGCACCCTTTGTTTCTCCTATAAACCTGTTCCTGCGGTGATGCCACCTCCTCACCCACCCTGCCACCCGTGTGAACCCGTGTGCCACCCTGCATCGTCGTCTCCTGTGACCCTTGACCCGCTCTGACCTTCCGGCAGTGAGCGACCTGAACCGTGCCTGACCTCTGACCTCCTCACACTCGCCCCCCCCGCCCGCTGACTTCAGAGCTGTCACACACCTTGTCTGCCCTTCTGCTTAATCAGTCCTCCCTTCGTCTTGTCCTGTCCCTCCTGAGGGTCTTGTGCTCGAAATCCCCCCCTCCACCCCCCCGCATCTCCCAACTGACTCACACTGCAAACTGTGTGTGTGTGTGTGTGTGTGCGTGTGTGTGTGTGTGTGTGTGTGTGTGTGTGTGTGTGTGTGTGTGTGTGTGTGTGTGTGTGTGTGTGTGTGTACATATGCTCTGACTGAATGTGAAGGTGTTGCAGGGGAAAACACCACCTACTATAAGGCTGTATACTGTCTCTTATCATTTTCCCTTCATTCCCTTGAAAACTGCTCATCTCTCCTGCCCCCCCCCCCCCCTCCTCCCCCTCCCCACCCGCCCATCCCCCATCTGTCCTGGGATGCTTACCCAGAAGGCCTTGGCGTCGATCAACCACAGCGTCGGCATGGAGCCGCTCCCCTCCTCCTCCTCCGCCGTCATCCAAAAGGCCGGCGGCGGTCTCCCGGGAGGTCACCTACCCCCCGTGGCGGTGTTCGCCCCTGGCCTGAGGAAGTATCCCCAGGAGGGGGCGCTGGTGTCGTCCTCCTCCAGTAAGGCCAAGGAGGTGCTGCTGGCCAGCCTGTCGGCCTCGTCCAGCCTGCAGAGCGCCGATGCTCTGCTCCTCTGCTCCACCCTCCGACACCACCGCCTGCTCCTCCGGGAACAGCATGAGCAGCAGGCCTCCTCCTCCTCCTCCTCCTCCTCCCTGCCTCTGGCCAACGGAAGCTCCTCCTCCTCCTCCTCCTCCTCCTCCCTGCCTCTGGCCAACGGAAGCTCCTCCTCCTCCTCCTCCTGCTGCCCGGCCGTCGCTACACCCTCTTCCTCCTCTTCCACCTCCCCCTTGTCCACGCCCCCCTCCCTGTCTCCCTCCTCCTCCCCCGGAGGCCCTCTCGGCTCCTCCCTCGCAGTCTCCTCCCCGGCGGGTCCGAAGCCTGCCGCCCACGTCGCCCACAGCCGCTACGGCAAGAAGGACGCCAGCAGAAAGACCGCCATCAAGCTCTCCCGGAACATGGCCCTCCCACCTAGCGGTGCACAGTGAGCAGAGCAGAACATGGCCCTCCCACCTAGCGGTGCACAGTGAGCAGAGCGGAACATGGCCCTCCCACCTAGCGGTGCACAGTGAGCAGAGCAGAACATGGCCCTCCCACCTAGCGGTGCACAGTGAGCAGAGCAGAACATGGCCCTCCCACCTAGCGGTGCACAGTGAGCAGAGCAGAACATGGCCCTCCCACCTAGCGGTGCACAGTGAGCAGAGCGGAACATGGCCCTCCCACCTAGCGGTGCACAGTGAGCAGAGCAGAACATGGCCCTCCCACCTAGCGGTGCACAGTGAGCAGAGCAGAACATGGCCCTCCCACCTAGCGGTGCACAGTGAGCAGAGCAGAACATGGCCCTCCCACCTAGCGGTGCACAGTGAGCAGAGCAGAACATGGCCCTCCCACCTAGCGGTGCACAGTGAGCAGAGCGGGGAGGTTGGATCTTAGGGACAAGGCAACACAAACACCACCACAAGCCAATAGTAGAATGTGGGAGTGGAGGGTGGGGGGCGGGAGGGGGGGGGGGGGTACGACATTGTTCCTCACATTTTCGTTCACCGCCATCCCGCTTTTGGTCTCACTCCATTAAGCAGAGCATTTTGCGTTAGAGCTAATGGACTCCTTGGACTTTTTTATTTCTTGCGATATGGTTCGCGATACGGGCCGCCCTTCAAACTCCTCCCCCACGTAGTGATCTGGTCCGCCCTTCAAACTCTTCCCCCACGCAGTGTTCATTCACCTCCATTAACCTCAGCAGGATGAACAGTACAGAGAGCACACACACACACACACACACACACACACACACACACACACACACACACACACACACACACACACACACACACGTCCACTCCCACCGACCGGACGGACGCTGCTCTGAAGTCTGACGTGTTCTCATTGGACGGAGCATTGTGACGGCACCGGTGTCAACTGTCAAGGGCGCTCTCACATCCATCCACCACATCGTATTTCTTTTGCCAAAACCTCACTCGGTGGATTGTTAGTTGAGTAGATGTACTATCTAGACTGTGACTTACCGTATACCATAGAGAAATAGAGTTGCAATAATAATCAACAAGTGAGTACAGTAGTCTGTAAGTGTGGTGTTCACAATATCCACTGTCACTCTGTATATGCATCGCCTGGGCGATCGGGTCGCTCGGGAAAAAAGGACACGATTATCGATGAAGTCAAAAGTGTCGTCGGATCAAGGTGTTGGATGTGGTTCTGGAGTTATTTGGTGTTCAGAAAGGGCGCTTCATGCTTACCTTGCTTCATCTACGTGGAACTCTGAATTGGTGCTATACTTTTGTCCCTGTTTGTACACGTCTGTAAAGAGTTTACATGAATGTCCCCATTCCCCTGACCCCTGACCTTCACTTTGTTGCAACTGTACATTCCACTGTCTTGATAGTCTGTGGTCGAATGAGTCGAGGCTTCTTATTATGGATCTAATTGCTCTATCTATTCTATTCTCCATGCATCCCTGTTGATCATGTATCCCTACAATAGTACAAAATTATATATGGTTGGCTCAAAACATTAGGGCCAGTTCTCAGACACACTGCGCCCAATTTGAAAATGTTTTCAATTTGAAAATGTTATTCATAAAAGCACATCATATGGATATTATAATAGCACATCTCTATTAAAAAAAAATACTTTGAAGGGACCAGGAAGGAGGTTGCAGTTACACAGACAAGTTACTTAAACACTGTAAATTAGGGGTTCACGAAGGAATGTAGAGTTGTTGTACACGTGTACTTTGACAATCAGGATGTAACAACAGTAGCAGCGTATGTATGGGTGGCCCGCATATTCCATCACAGATCAGAACCCTTCCCAAAGACTTGCACGCACGCACGCGCACACACACACACACACACACACACGCACACGCTCACGCACACGCTCACGCACACGCACACACGCTCACGCACAATTATACTACATGACACACACTCTCAAGCTGGAAAAGCACAGTCCCTAATGTATTATTTTGGGGGGGGGGTTCCATGGCATATCTGTAGCATCACCACTGATATTGAGTACAGTGGTATATTTTGCCATGTGGACCACAACACTATAATCTGTTTTTCTGCCAATTCCTGGCACTTCAAGATCCAAACAACTTAAATGATATTCTACTACTTCAGATTACTCCAGTTTGAGAAAGTGGAAGCTTTGGCTCTTTGAATGCTGCCTGGTTTAAAAAGGAAGGCAGTTAGGAGACGGCTGCCTCCGCATTAGTTTAGCATTTTCCAGGCTATCTTGTAGAACGCTATACCCTTCTTCGAATTATCGTGACACAGCACTACAACAAGCGGTATCTCTCGCTTCAGTGAAATAATTACACGCTGCATTGTGGTGTTAGGGTTAGTTTTGAAGGATAAACAAGTCTCGCAGCTGATCGCACATTTAAGGCTTTCATTCCGTTCCTGTAGGCGAATATAGGAGCTTAACAGTCTATACCCGCTAGATAGAAAGAAGCACAGTTCTGCATAAAAGTACCGTTTCAAAAGATGTCTTTTTGAGGCAAATGCCTTGCTTACTTTGGCAGTGACATATTTTAGAAGATAATTCTGATCTGGTGCTATGTTGCTAGAAAGAGTAAAAGAAAAAAGATGAAGCGGAACCGTTTCCTTGAAAAGGATGTTTAATCTGCACAACTACAAAGAGCACAAAGGATTCCACGTCGCTCCCGCCACAAATGCCCCAAAGATGAATTCAGAACACTGTAAAATCCCAGATGTATTTAAAATAGATGCCTAATATTAAACTTGCTTTATCCATTTCAGGGATAGTAAAGGTTTAGAGACTGCATATGTTGTAAAATGGAGGGTTTATGAATGTTTGGCTGTGGTGGTTCTTTCATGACAATGTCTTAAGTGAATACATAATGGTGTAGGCTATCTTAAGTACACTGGCGTACAAAGGCATGTCAGAGTTCATATACTGTAAGACTAAATCCTGCATCAGGAAACATTTTTTCTCCTTTCACTCAATCTTTGTCCTGTGGGAAGGATCCCCAAGCATGCCTCCGTCTGTAGGGCTGGTGGGGTTGGCTGGGGCAGTCACAGATGAAGTGCATTTTTCAGTCATCTGCCTGACAACCGTGCAAAATCTACCCTTTTTGGCATTGAGATTAAAACAATAGCTTTTGTAAAATATCTGGTGTCAAGAGCAGAAAGCTTGAGGAGGAGAGATTAGTTGGCGGATGTACGTTTGAAGGCCACTTTAATGAGACAAACTTTGACTTGCATCCACTGAGATTGCTTGTGATATAAAAGGCCTAGAGAGATGAGAGGAAGTCTTTGTCAGCCTATATGACACAGACATATTTGCTTCCACCCCGGCCCGTCATTTGTCTTTGTGTCATTTGAAGCTGGTGTGTGTGAATCAGAAACGTCTCAAGTGAGGTTAGTCCAGGACAAGGTTTGACAGGCCTCTGTTCTGAAAAATATGTGCAATATATAATTGCCAGCACTGCAGTTTCATTGTGGCAGTGCATTTAGCCTCTGAAATAACTCTGCGTCTTTGTCTGCAAGGACCGTAACCATGGTTTCTCTTGAGTGCCTAAGACTTGGTTCATGCAATTCATTTGCTGATATGAAGGAGGAGTTGTTGTGCAACAACTGGCTTCGCTTTCACCGAATAATACTTTTGCCCAAAGAAAGAGACTGACAGAGGTTGTTTTGGGTGCAGAGACAAGGAGACACAGTGTGAGACGCAGGGTGTCAGGTTGTAGCAATGTGGAGTATTCCACTAAGCACCCTTTGTGTGTTCTAACACTATGAAAAAGCTCCCGACACTGTAAATGAAGCCTCGCGCAGGATGCTCTGTTACTATGCTGTGTTCAAGCCCTGGGTTTCACAGTGAGCGGAGCCCAAAGGAAGACATTCACTTACACAAGCTGTTCCACATTCTAATCGAGACTCCCGGCGTTAAATTAGCTTTATTGGTGTCTGGTGAGCGGGACATTTTCATTCTACACTGCTTACCGTGAGAGATGTGGAAAGATGAAAATGCCAGTGCTCCCTGGAATGACTTTCAAGACTAGTGTTGTTGGACTGTGACTTTGAACATGGCTGAAGGCTGATTTATACGTATTTATTTTTAGTTGCATGCCAGTATCACGCAATGGAAAGTGCAGAGCTGCAAGCTCACAGAGCGTCACACTGTGACGCATTGTGAGCTATTTTCAGTGTGTGATGCCACGCAACAAAGTATAAATCGGGTGTTAGAGAAGATGCTCACAGTGAATGCCCTTGGCAATCAGAAAAACTCTTCATGCAAACTTGAATTGAAATGAAACAGAATATATACATATATAAATATAACTGCAGTGAGATGTTTGTGTATATTAATATCATTGTGAAGAAAAGTGTGAGATATATATATATATAGGCCTAGATTGAATTGTATAATGTAAAATGTCATCATCTCTACAGCTTTATATATTAGTGACCGTTTTGTACAGATGTGTCCTTTTTTAATTCTTTAAGAGGAAGTATTGCATTTCACATCAACAGATTATTTATTCATAGGCAGCATTGTTGGTTTTTTAACATTCATTTGAACAGACCATTTGTACAAATGACAGCTAGGTTTGTAATATTATGTGTTTGAGTTGATTTTTATTTCTAGGGATTTATTTGCACTCTGTCAAGTTGATTTACTCTAAACTTTATTCTGTTGCTGACCATCTCATGAAATTATGGTCCAGAAGACTCCCAGTGTAGCAGACTGGACCTAGACATGTGCATTTTTTTTTTGTTCTATCGTCTTATTTTTATTATACGCCACATTATACTGTAGGCTCTATGCAGAATAACTCTTCCTACTTCCGGGCAAGGACTGTCTAAAGAGGACGAGTCGCGAAGACCGTACGGGCGACGCCATGTTGCTTATGGTGCTCCATGGAAGGAAAGAAACATGCGCAATGGGCTATATGCAGCCAACACTTCCGCGTTCAGCTTCCTTGGTCTCAACTGCGCATGTTTCTTTCCTTCCATGGAGCACCATAAGCAACATGGCGTCGCCCGTACGGTCTTCGCGTCTCGTCCTCTTTAGACAGTCCTTGCTTCCGGGACCCTTCCCCACTTCCTTCACAGGTGTTAGCAGTGATACTAACTAAGGCTCTGTTTCCATTCAGGTCAAACAGAGTCAGTGTGCTGCTATTGTTGGCTCAGTTGGAAACACCATGTGGGTCTCAAAGTGTCCATGAGTGGGTTCCAAATGGCCCCATACAGGTGTGTGACTCTGAGTGTACAAAATGGAACCATTTGGTTCCATTTCTATACGGGGTCCTTGAAATTAAAAGTTTTGAGAACCACTGTATACACTAAATGGAACAGAGCCTTAATTAGTATATCATCAGCGGTGTGAAGGAAGTATAGGGAAGGGAAGGCCCCGAAGTAGGAGAAGGCTTGAAGAGTTAGTAGAAAGGTTATTCTGTGCGCATGGAGTCTACAGTATACTATACTATACCGCTGATATCAGTAATCTTGGAGAAAGTCAGAAATACAGATACTTGAGGTAACTACTACTGTGAATGGTGAGTTGGTGAAGCCCACCTGTTTCATAACGAGCCAAGCTGCTCTGACGCTGGTCTACTCGGCTTTAATTCCTCCTCCTTGGTGTTATGGCTGCTTGTGAGACAGGACAGTGGTGACGCTTTCATGGCATATAGTGAATAGAGAGGTTCTTTATTGTTGTATAAATGGAAATACATTGTTGTTGGTTATTCTATTCCATTGTTGCACAGAGTGGATTTGGAATTGTACGTAAGCGCCGTACATAAGTCATTAAGAAAACCCACAGAATATGTTGTGGATCAATAAGGGAATGATAGGACGTATAGCTTCTTTATCTTCTTTTGCCATTTTCCTTTTTTATATAAATATATATATACATATAAAATAAACATGCATTCTGTAGTATGTATATGAGATTTTTACACGAATGTGTGGATGTTCAAAAAGCTTGGCATCAAAAAGAATAGAAAACAAATCCATGTAAATAGACAAATAAGTCATTCCTAGAGACTTCGACAAATTGTTATGTCCAAAACAAAATGTTTTATTAATAAAATACGATGGGTACAAAGATATATACAAAAACAATGCATGTATAGTTTCCAGCAATCGCACGGTGCAGTTGAAGAAAAAAAAAGTTACATGTTTTCTCACAAATGAGAGAAAGAGAGAAAAGATATGTCAATGGTTTACAACTGTAGAGAATTAAATATTATTTTGGTAACTGTGACACAGGCATGTTCGGTCTTACTGTGTTCTGTGATGTGATGATGATGATGATGATGACGATGATGACGATGATGATGATGATGACGATGATGATGATGATGATGACAATGATAATGAAGAAAGTGGATTGGAGTGATGAGAGTCTCCGAATGCTTGATTGCACCCCAACCAGAAAACACACACACCAGAGTAACGGTGTGTACTCTTTTCAGAGTGATTCTCCCATTTGTAGAGTAGTGTGATATATGAACAGAAATAATACAGAAAATAGATCTATAATAATAATAATATAATGATATATTAAATTTAAAAGCCTACCAATACTGGAGATACTAATTTATCAGTGTGGATGCCATGATATTCTGTGAGATGTGTGTGTTTTTTTCTTTTTTTCCCTGTGAGAAAACTTGGCGGTTGAACCTGCCTTCTTTTTTGTACATAATTTGCTGTGATGGTGTGTCTAATAAAGTGCAGCTCTCTTGTACAGTGGTGGGGTCTGAATGCTGCTTCATGTTGCCCAGACACGTGCACACATAGACATCAAAGGGGTCATGAGCCGATGCCCTGGCAGCGGTGGCCGAACGGATTGCGGAGCGGTCTTGATACCGGAAGGTCGCCTGTTCAAATCAGCGGTCCGACACGTTAAAATTACCACCGCTGAAGTGCCCTTGAACAAGGCATTGAACCACTACGATGAAATGTTCTATGAGCAGGGCCTGGCTGGAAACAAGTTCTTGAGCTTTGATACCCTGGGTAAATATAGTAATCATTTCATTTCATTTCCCTTTAACCCGTCTGTAAAAAAGTGCCCTCTCGGGACCATGAATGCATCATTTACTATGGTGAAATAAATGAAAATGCCCCCTTTTTCCTTCTTCATATACCAAAAGTCAGCATTCAGGAGAATTGCCTTGTTTCAGAACACTCCTGAACTTGAAGGGCAGCATTTATGCGTTAGAAGAATTTGTTCTCGGTGTAGAAGTCCATGTCGTATGCATCTTCAGTTGCTAAAGAGTGAACATACTATACTACTATAGCATATCGTTTTTCATGGTTTTCGATTATAAAAAATCATGGAAATCATTAGTACAGTATGTCGTCGAAAACATGAAAAACATCATACTATAGTATGACGTTTTTCATCATTTCCATCATTAAAGTTCCAGTATGGTGTGTCCACAGTAAGCTGAATTATAAAAAGTGTTCAAAGTTCATTTTCAGGCAAACGTCCACCGCAAATGTCCACCGTAAGCTGAACATTTTAAAGTTTGAACTGGGTTTCTAGGTGTAAGTATGTAGGACTAGTAGCGTGCCGCAGTTTGTTCCTCATAGTTTGGCTTCTGTTTTAGGTTGTCACTTCGTATGGGGCCTTGGGATAATGTACAGAGCATCTTAACATTGTTTGCAGTTCCATCACATGTCTTTAGTGCTTTGTTATCGTGGAGAAACCATGATAGAACACAAAGAGCATGGTAGCTCACAGTGTTAAGCATCTGTCCATATTAATGATCCATACAATGTGGGTTCAAATCCCACTCTGCTCTATATTCTGAAACTTTACTTTGACAAATGAAGAAGGGAAAAGTACACGGAAATCTCACCCAGTCTGACAAAGGTAGTGATGGTGGAGTGAATAGATTGCTGATACCTGGATGTTTGTACTGCAGCACTTGCAGGTTCAAACCTCAAGACTGCAGTTTCTAGGTGGAAGTAGGGTTTTTTTTACATGCCAAAATCTGCCATTGACCCCAATTATACAGTACATTTCTCAAATTTGAAAGCATTATATTTCTAAAACTATGAAACATTTCAAAGTAAAAAGTTCTCCACAGTAAGCTGAATTATAAAAAGTGTGAATGGCGTTTCTAGGTGAAAGTGATTTTTTACGTGCCATAGCCTGCCATTGAGCCCCATTATACATTTGTCAAATTTGAAAGCACTATATTTTTAAAACAAGAGATTCCTTTTCAGGCAAACATGTCCACCGTAAGATTAACCTAAATACGTTTGAATGGGGTTTCTAGGTGTAAGTATGTAGGACTAGTAGCATGCCAAAGTTTGTGCTATTGCCATTGGGAATGCATTGGGCGTTTAACTTAAAAAACTCAGAAACTACAAAACATTTCAAAGTAAAAAGTTCCAGCATGTGTCTCCACAGAAAGCTGAATTATAAAAAGTGTGAATGGAGTTTCTAGGTGAAAGTGCTTTTTTGACGTGCCAATATCTGCCATTGAGCCCCATTGTAAATGTCTCAGATTTGAAAGCACTATATTTCTAAAACGATGAAACATTTCAAAGATTCCTTTTCAGGCAAACATGTCCACCATAAGATGAACCTAAATAAGTTTGAATGGGGTTTCTAGGTGTAAGTATGTAGGACTAGTAGCATGCCAAAGTTTGTGCTATTGCCATTGGGAATGCATTGGGCGTTTAACTTAAATAACTCAGAAACTACAAAACATTTCAAAGTAAAAAGTTCCAGCATGTGTCTCCACAGAAAGCTGAATAATAAAAAGTGTGATTGGAGTTTCTAGGTGAAAGTGCTTTTTTGACATGCCAATATCTGCCATTGAGCCCCATTGTAAATGTCTCAAATTTGAAAGCACTATATTTCTAAAACAATGAAACATTTAAAAGATTCCTTTTCAGGCAAACATGTCCACCATAAGATGAACCTAAATAGGTTTGAATGGGGTTTCTAGGTGTAAGTATGTAGGACTAGTAGCATGCCAAAGTTTGTGCTATTGCCATTGGGAATGCATTGGGCGTTTAACTTAAATAACTCAGAAACTACAAAACATTTCAAAGTAAAAAGTTCCAGCATGTGTCTCCACAGTAAGCTGAATTATAAAATGTGTGAATGGAGTTTCTAGGTGAAAGTGATTTTGACGTGCCACTATCTGCCATTATAAATTTCTCAAATTTAAAGCACTATATTTCTAAAACTATCAAACATTTCAAAGATTCCTTTTCAGGCAAACATGTCCACCGTAAGATGAACCTAAATAGGTTTGAATGGGGATTCTAGGTGTAAGTATGTAGGACTAGTAGCATGCCAAAGTTATAATTTTTTTCGGACGGCATACTATAGCATGTCGTTTTTCGTGATTTTGGACTGTTTGAAAAAAACATGAAAATCATGAAAAAACGACATACTATAGTTCATGGTTTTGGACGGCATACTATAGCATGTCGTTTTTCATGATTTTGGAGGATTTGAAAAAAAGATGAAAATCATGAAAAACGACATACTATTGTCCATGGTTTGGGACGGCATAATATATTTTGTCATATTTTCATGATTTTGGGACACTATGTCAGAGCCAGGACTTGAACCTGCAGCCTCCTGATTCCCAGGCAGGCTCTGTACCCAGTGAGCCACTGTGCATGCTGTTCTTAAAAGGCCGAATAGATAATGACAGAAGAGCCAGAGACTTGTTTCCATTGTGGTTCATAAACATTCAAACGTCTAGAGATAAACAACAGCAAAAGAAACAATAGACAAATCTTCCTGTTATTTTATTTTTTGTATTTTATTTTTGTATCAATGTTGTACTCAAAGGGAACAGCAGACTGTGTTGTGGCAGGTAGCAAGTAGATCAGTGACTTAGCACACTGGCTGCATGATCTGGCCGGTCGTGTATAGTCGGCACAGCCGGACAGCCAATGAAACGAAGGCTTGCCTTTGTTGCCAGGCAGTTTTGCCATCTTTTTCACCCAATCAGAATTTTTCACTTTTCTTTGTAGGGATTTGGAGACTGGAGTTCGATTCCCCCTCATGGAAGATAGATCCATAGTTAAAGTTAGTTATTGACCAGTTAACTGCCTGGTAATTGCATACCTGGATGTAAAATAATAATAAAATATGTTGAGTTGTAATTGTACCACTGTGTCTGTGACTTATTTCTCTGCCCTTGATTTTCTATACTGCTGTAAATTTACATTGTCAGTAGTTATGATTGAATTGATGAATTTGGATAATTCTTTCCATCTAGATGACCAAGTTGGGTCCGGGGACCCTCAGGGGTCCTTGAGGGAGTTCCAGGGGGTCCCCATGCAGCTAAATGATAGTTAGTAACCAAATGGACCGTTATGGTTCTGTAACTCAGAGTGTACAAATGGAACCAAAAGGTTCCATTTGTACACTCATAGTTAAATTAACATTGATTTAAAAACATAAATTGGGGGACCCAGAGATAGAAATACCAGAAATGGGGGTCCGTAGACTAATGCATGTCAAACTGGGGGGGTCCTTGAAATTAAACGGGTTGAGAATCACTGCTATAGCCGGGGAAAAAAGGAAAGAATATCTCTTATGGGGGGTCCCTGGCATATGTTTTCAAATGGGGGTCTGCGGGCTAATTAGTGTCAATTTGGGGGTCCTTGACATGAAAAAGTTTGGGAACCATTGGTAGATAGCAGTAGTACTCATCATCATTGCCATCTAGTGGCTGTTATAAATCATAGCACAGCAAATGGAAGGCAGCCTCTGTAGACATTTTTAAAGCTCAGCTCAAGACCCACTTCTACACCCTTGCTTTTAATTGATTTATTTGTCTTTTTAAAAAAAATGTTATTCATGTCCTCACTGTATTGTTTATGCCCTGCCTTTCTTTCTTTTTTGTGTAAAGCACTTTGAGCTGCATTTCATGTCATGAAAGGTGCTATACAAATAAAGATTTATTATTATTTTGTATTAGCAACAAAACATTTCTGTTGAAATTACACAACTCTTATATACATACAAAGATAAAGATAAATAGTATTAGAAAATAGATAAAATATCAAAAAACTGTGGGATACAATATATAGTGCAAATGTATCGGCTAGCAGCAGTTGAAATCCCATCCTAAAAATAAAACGTATTGAATGTATTGCTCTGTTTATGTAACAGAATTTCTTTATACAGATGTAATTTGCTGTAAGCAGTGTAGGGGTATAAACAGTGTACACACAATGATTTGTATTCCTTAAGGTGCTTCCATTCCATTCTTTTCAGAGTGCATTCTCTCTCTATGAAAAAAGTTTTAGTCATTTGTTTTTATCAACACTTGTATGTGTGTGAGTGCGTGTGTGCATGCGTGTGTGTGTTCCTCAGGCACAGTAGAGGCGTTTGATTGATTGATTGAAAATTGTATTAACAGTTTGCAGAATTACAGTACATTTCAAGCACAAACTCAATACAAAGGCTGTTAACTGTGAGTGGACGACCCAATTAAGCATTACACTTGTTTACAACAGGGTCCACCATGTTCAATTCATCAAAGACAGACAGTTGGACTGTGAGGTGATGTGGCAGCCCTCCTCCTCGCCTCCAGAAGGAGACTTTGACCTGTGCGTCCATGAAGGCAGCGCCCAACGCCTGCACTGCGTCGCCAAGGTCTGCCGCTCACTCACTCGTTAACTAAAACACCTAAAACAGGCAGGGAAAGCATATTGTTTTTTAAATGACCGGTTAGTTTGATTAGAAAGTTCTGCATTGTCCCTATAACTCATGCATCAAATCACAAAACGTGTCGGCTGAGTAGAGATACAGAATGGATTCTTCTAATGGTTTGTTTGATTTATTGATTGAATACTTTAATAACAGCTTGCAAAGAAGTACAGAGATACAGATAATGCTAAAAGGATAACACAGGCCTTGTTTCCATTCTGGTTCTATGTATTCAACTCATCAAGCGTGGGCAGTGTGTGTACTATACAGGCTACACATCTGTCAGACCCCACTTCTGCATTGCTGTACTGAAACGTCACACCTGTCCTCAGACGATTGAGGGTTGTCCACTCCATGCAGGGCAGGTGCTGGCTGGCCAGGAACATCTGTGGGATCCTTGATGTAGTGGTGAAGCCTGGATGTTCTGCTGCCTTGCACTGATCCCTCCATCTCGCCATCACCCAGGAAGCCTTGGAGGTGTCAGCTGGTGTTGTGTGAAGCAGTTCCTGAGCCTGTGTGGCAAAGGGGCACAGGGACTGGTGTTTTAAGGATTATGTTATACTTTAGCTATTGAAAAATAGCAGATCTACAAGCTCATAGCGCAGTGCTGCACTACGAGCTTGTAGATCTGCTATGTTTGGAAAATCTTGAAAATGTGGCGCAAATATTAGAATATATATTCTTTCAGAGCGAACGTTTTAAACTCCAATCTTTGCTTACAGGGGAAGACGACTTGCAGCAAGCTATACACCTTGAAAAGTACAGTCATGACTCTTACTAAACACCAAAACTCAAGTGTACACTTAAACTGTATGTTGGCTTGTTTACTGTTGAGTGAGAGACCCACAGTTTGGAAAACACTGCATTAGCTGTCTGGGTGTTATACATATTGATATGACAATTAAAATTGTATTGCTATATCACACAAATTATGTTGTATTACTGTTGTATGGTAGACAATATATTTGGGTTTCAAGTGTGGTCATCTGAACACAGCGTCTTTACACTCTAGTGAAATAGTGCATTTCATATTTAATGTAAACATACAAAGAGGACTAAGGTGAGGCAGTCAGCAGGTCACAGCGCTGTAGGGCTTCGAACCCTATATCCAGCAGAAGCTCGGATAGTACTCTACCAGTGCTTTTTTTGCTTTGCAACACCATGCCTTTACTTGCATGTGAATTATTGATGACACCATGATAGGAGTACAATAACTTTGCATTGTGAATAAAACATATTAACCACAGTATGGTTGCAGTGTAATGCTAACGATGTAATCACAGGGCTGTCTGCTTCATGTATTATAATTAAAAGTGCATTCTGGTATTGTGAATCAATGTACTTAAATGAAAGCACCAACTTCAGTGTTTACTGACTGACCTATAATAACAATATAGCCTCCAATAGCACAGCGAGGGGTCCGGGGACCCCCAGATTTTGTAAATAGCATCAACATCAGCTAAAGCCACTATAAAGCCTATTTGAAACTAGGCGATCTACGAGCTTGTTGATCAGCTATTTTCAACAAATCAGACCATTAAACTCAGTCAAATAAATGTTAAATCATGAAATATAGCATCGGGTCTTGTGTAGGGTCTAAGGAGTAAACACTGATACAGTGAGTTATTATTTTGTCTGCTGGTTGCATGAGTTCAGCTCCATGTACAATAACAGCTCAGCACAGTACTCAATTAACAGATCCCTGATCGATCTAAAAACGAATCCACTACATTCACCAAATCACCAAGACATATAAGCATTAAAACTAGTGGTGTCAAAAAATATCGATATGAATCGATAATCGATTTTAACATTAACGATACGACTACATCGATGCACGTGTGTCTGGATCGGTCAAATTAGCGTCTGGATCGGACGTTGGATCGATCCTAAAGTTGTGAATCGATATAATTCAACTAACTGCGGGAAAAACACAGATGTACAAGCCCACAGCGCTGTGCATTGCGACGGGTAGATAACTTGTAGATCTGCTACTTCCAGCGCAGGAAGGGCGCATGCTTATGACGCTCTTTAACTATGCACCAGCGACAGTCACAACACACGAGCAGCAGACGGGGTGCACAGGCAGATCCGACACAACTTTATTGCACACATCTGTGCTTTCATCCACGCTTCCATAGCCTTTTAAATCTTATTTCCCATCCACGGGCACAAGCAGTGATATCAACAGCTTCCACCCGATCTGTGGTGGTGTTCTGTTGTCTGACGAGGGAAGCTACTAGCTAGTAGCTAGCATGGGAGCTAACGTTAGTTTAACTTCCATATAGTTAGAAGGAGTCCTCCTTAATAACACTATACTTTCCATCCGTTCCCCAACCCCTCACACTCGCTGCTGCGTTTACACGGGCAGACACAAAGACGAATGGGAATATCATTTGGAGCTTTAACAATGAATGATAGACTGTATCGTTGCGTCTGCCCGTGTTTAATGGTCAGGGTTTCACTGTCCACAGCAGGCAGTCAGACCTGTCAAACTATGCACTTCCAAAACTCAGAGACATGCCACCACCTATAAATTCAAACCCACCTCTGGAATATTGCTATAGCTTTCATTTATTTTATTCCATAGTCTTAGTTTTTCTCTAATAAAGTTGTTTTTATTTGTTTTCTCATGTTCCCCTTGAAAAGTGTCTTTAAGTACTCAGAGAAGCATATAAATAATATTATTATCACTATTATTATTACTACTTGTTTTATTGCCTATGCTTATGTAGTCACTATTCATTGATTCACTCATATCCAAATCCATTTGAAAAAAAAGCTCACTGCTCAGGTCAAATAGGCCTATTGATATGCGATTAAAATGTGATTAATTGAGATTAATTAATCAATCACAACGCCTCCAATTAATTAGATGTTTTTTAATTAAGTCCCAACCCTATTCTTTATAGATCTAGCTTCAAATAAAAAATCTATAGAAGGTTAAATGTGTCAGATCGCAACGTATCGTATCGAATCGAATCGCATCGCATCAAATTCCATGAAGTTCCACAAAATCGAAATCGTATCGATTTGGACTGAATCGAATCGAATCGAATCGTTCTGTATATAAAATGTATCGACCCCGAATCGCATCGTAGCCCATGCGTATCGATACGTATCGAATCGTCTTGTAAGGGAGAGATGCACACCCCTAATTAAAACGTTTCCTTTGACAAGTCAGAGAGTGATCTGTTCGTGCCCCATTGAGCCATACAACGTCTGTTTACGTTACATGATGCTAACACGCTAATTCGATTAGCATCCCTTCCTTTGTCAAAGACGTGCAAAATAAAAAATCTGTCAATGTATACACATTATGTTACACGTCTTTATCGGCGTTTCTGTGGTCGAGACAATGCATTGTACCGACCTGTCAGTTTCTGCTGCTGCTCGGGACTTCATGTATATGACGTAAACATTAAACAGGCAGAGAGACATATATGAATCCAGGCATTAATCTCGTCCAAAAATATATAAAACGTAAACGCCAAAATCGCGAGAGAGTCAGCTATTCATTACAAAATATTTCACAGACCTTGATGTGATTGTTCGCTGTGATAAAGTAACACAAAGGTGATGATGATGATGAGCAGGACAAAATACAACGACACGAGAGGATAAACATAACTCGAGAGAAGAAGAAGAACAGAGGCATTTGGCAGCGACATTAAGAACAGAGCCACAGCCAGCCCATCCACACCCACTCTGTGGCCAGACGTATATTACATCGGCAGTGAGATTAGGACAGCGCCACAGCCAGCCCATCCACACCCACTCTGTGGCCAGACATATATTACATCGGTACCGAAGTTTAGGACAGCGCCGCGGCCGCCGTCCGCACCCACGTTGCGGCCGGAAGCGGTACTGCGCCCGTAGTGGAAATTCACTACCGTAGAGAATGAACGGGACCTCGTTTAGGGCCGTTTAGCTAAACAATACGCGACGGCCGCGCGCCGGAGATTGTGGGTTCAAACCCCACTCAAATCTTTACTTGCCAAAATCTGCCATTGACCCCCATTCTGAGTTTCTCAAATTTAAAAGCACTATATTTCTAAAATGATGAAACATTTCAAAGATTCCTTTTCAGGCAAACATGTCCACCGTAAGATGAACCTAAATAGGTTTGAATGGGGTTTCTAGGTGTAAGTATGTAGGACTAGTAGCATGCCAAAGTTTGTGCTATTGCCATTGGGAATGCATTGGGCGTTTAACTTAAATAACTCAGAAACTACAAAACATTTCAAAGTAAAAAGTTCCAGCATGTGTCTCCACAGACAGCTGAATAATAAAAAGTGTGATTGGAGTTTCTAGGTGAAAGTGCTTTTTTGACGTGCCAATATCTGCCATTGAGCCCCATTGTAAATGTCTCAAATTTGAAAGCACTATATTTCTAAAACGATTAAACATTTCAAAGATTCCTTTTCAGGCAAACATGTCCACCGTAAGATGAACCTAAATAGGTTTGAATGGGGTTTCTAGGTGTAAGTATGTAGGACTAGTAGCATGCCAAAGTTTGTGCTATTGCCATTGGGAATGCATTGGGCGTTTAACTTAAATAACTCAGAAACTACAAAACATTTCAAAGTAAAAAGTTCCGTCTCCACAGAAAGCTGAATTATAAAAAGTGTGAATGGAGTTTCTAGGTGAAAGTGCTTTTTTGACGTGCCAATATCTGCCATTGAGCCCCATTGTAAATGTCTCAAATTTGAAAGCACTATATTTCTAAAACGATGAAAAATTTCAAAGATTCCTTTTCAGGCAAACATGTCCACCATAAGATGAACCTAAATCGGTTTGAATGGGGTTTCTAGGTGTAAGTATGTAGGACTAGTAGCATGCCAAAGTTTGTGCTATTGCCATTGGGAATGCATTGGGCGTTTAACTTAAATAACTCAGAAACTACAAAACATTTCAAAGTAAAAAGTTCCAGCATGTGTCTCCACAGAAAGCTGAATAATAAAAAGTGTGATTGGAGTTTCTAGGTGAAAGTGCTTTTTTGACATGCCAATATCTGCCATTGAGCCCCATTGTAAATGTCTCAAATTTGAAAGCACTATATTTCTAAAACAATGAAACATTTAAAAGATTCCATTTCAGGCAAACATGTCCACCATAAGATGAACCTAAATAGGTTTGAATGGGGTTTCTAGGTGTAAGTATGTAGGACTAGTAGCATGCCAAAGTTTGTGCTATTGCCATTGGGAATGCAATGGGCGTTTAACTTAAATAACTCAGAAACTACAAAACATTTCAAAGTAAAAAGTTCCAGCATGTGTCTCCACAGTAAGCTGAATTATAAAATGTGTGAATGGAGTTTCTAGGTGAAAGTGATTTTGACGTGCCACTATCTGCCATTATAAATTTCTCAAATTTAAAGCACTATATTTCTAAAACTATCAAACATTTCAAAGATTCCTTTTCAGGCAAACATGTCCACCGTAAGATGAACCTAAATAGGTTTGAATTGGGATTCTAGGTGTAAGTATGTAGGACTAGTAGCATGCCAAAGTTATAATTTTTTTCGGACGGCATACTATAGCATGTCGTTTTTCGTGATTTTGGAGGATTTGAAAAAAAGATGAAAATCATGAAAAAACGACATACTATAGTTCATGGTTTCGGACGGCATACTATAGCATGTCGTTTTTCATGATTTTGGAGGATTTGAAAAAAAGATGAAAATCATGAAAAAACGACATACTATTGTCCATGGTTTGGGACGGCATAATATATTTTGTCATATTTTCATTATTTTGGGACACTATGTCAGAGCCAGGACTTGAACCTGCAGCCTCCTGATTCCCAGGCAGGCTCTGTACCCAGTGAGCCACTGTGCATGCTGTTCTTAAAAGGCCGAATAGATAATGACAGAAGAGCCAGAGACTTGTTTCCATTGTGGTTCATAAACATTCAAACGTCTAGAGATAAACAACAGCAATAGAAACAATAGACAAATCTTCCTGTTATTTTATTTTTGTATCAATGTTGTACTCAAAGGGAACAGCAGACTGTGTTGTGGCAGGTAGCATAGCAAGTAGATCAGTGACTTAGCACACTGGCTGTATGATCTGGCCGGGAGATTGTGGGTTCAAACCCCACTCAAATCTTTACTTGCCAAAATCTGCCATTGACCCCCATTCTTAATTTCTCAAATTTAAAAGCACTATATTTCTAAAACGATGAAACATTTCAAAGATTCCTTTTCAGGCAAACATGTCCACCGTAAGATGAACCTAAATAGGTTTGAATGGGGTTTCTAGGTGTAAGTATGTAGGACTAGTAGCATGCCAAAGTTTGTGCTATTGCCATTGGGAATGCATTGGGCGTTTAACTTAAATAACTCAGAAACTACAAAACATTTCAAAGTAAAAAGTTCCAGAGCCCCATTGTAAATGTCTCAAATTTGAAAGCACTATATTTCTAAAACGATGAAAAATTTCAAAGATTCCTTTTCAGGCAAACATGTCCACCGTAAGATGAACCTAAATAGGTTTGAATGGGGTTTCTAGGTGTAAGTATGTAGGACTAGTAGCATGCCAAAGTTTGTGCTATTGCCATTGGGAATGCATTGGGCGTTTAACTTAAATAACTCAGAAACTACAAAACATTTCAAAGTAAAAAGTTCCAGCATGTGTCTCCACAGACAGCTGAATAATAAAAAGTGTGATTGGAGTTTCTAGGTGAAAGTGCTTTTTTGACGTGCCAATATCTGCCATTGAGCCCCATTGTAAATGTCTCAAATTTGAAAGCACTATATTTCTAAAACGATTAAACATTTCAAAGATTCCTTTTCAGGCAAACATGTCCACCGTAAGATGAACCTAAATAGGTTTGAATGGGGTTTCTAGGTGTAAGTATGTAGGACTAGTAGCATGCCAAAGTTTGTGCTATTGCCATTGGGAATGCATTGGGCGTTTAACTTAAATAACTCAGAAACTACAAAACATTTCAAAGTAAAAAGTTCCAGCATGTGTCTCCACAGTAAGCTGAATTATAAAATGTGTGAATGGAGTTTCTAGGTGAAAGTGCTTTTTTGACGTGCCAATATCTGCCATTGAGCCCCATTGTAAATGTCTCAAATTTGAAAGCACTATATTTCTAAAACGATGAAAAATTTCAAAGATTCCTTTTCAGGCAAACATGTCCACCATAAGATGAACCTAAATAGGTTTGAATGGGGTTTCTAGGTGTAAGTATGTAGGACTAGTAGCATGCCAACGTTTGTGCTATTGCCATTGGGAATGCATTGGGCGTTTAACTTAAATAACTCAGAAACTACAAAACATTTCAAAGTAAAAAGTTCCAGCATGTGTCTCCACAGAAAGCTGAATAATAAAAAGTGTGATTGGAGTTTCTAGGTGAAAGTGCTTTTTTGACATGCCAATATCTGCCATTGAGCCCCATTGTAAATGTCTCAAATTTGAAAGCACTATATTTCTAAAACAATGAAACATTTAAAAGATTCCTTTTCAGGCAAACATGTCCACCATAAGATGAACCTAAATAGGTTTGAATGGGGTTTCTAGGTGTAAGTATGTAGGACTAGTAGCATGCCAAAGTTTGTGCTATTGCCATTGGGAATGCATTGGGCGTTTAACTTAAATAACTCAGAAACTACAAAACATTTAAAAGTAAAAAGTTCCAGCATGTGTCTCCACAGTAAGCTGAATTATAAAATGTGTGAATGGAGTTTCTAGGTGAAAGTGATTTTGACGTGCCACTATCTGCCATTATAAATTTCTCAAATTTGAAGCACTATATTTCTAAAACTATCAAACATTTCAAAGATTCCTTTTCAGGCAAACATGTCCACCGTAAGATGAACCTAAATAGGTTTGAATGGGGATTCTAGGTGTAAGTATGTAGGACTAGTAGCATGCCAAAGTTATATTTTTTTTCGGACGGGATACTATAGCATGTTGTTTTTCATGATTTTGGAGGATTTGAAAAAAAGATGAAAATCATGAAAAAACGACATACTATAGTCCATGGTTTGGGACGGCATAATATATTTTGTCATATTTTCATTATTTTGGGACACTATGTCAGAGCCAGGACTTGAACCTGCAGCCTTCTGATTCCCAGGCAGGCTCTGTACCCAGTGAGCCACTGTGAATGCTGTTCTTAAAAGGCCGAATAGATAATGACAGAAGAGCCAGAGACTTGTTTCCATTGTGGTTCATAAACATTCAAACGTCTAGAGATAAACAACAGCAAAAGAAACAATAGACAAATCTCCTGTTATTTTATTTTTTGTATTTTATTTTTGTATCAATGTTGTACTCAAAGGGAACAGCAGACTGTGTTGTGGCAGGTAGCAAGTAGATCAGTGACTTAGCACACTGGCTGCATAATCTGGAGATTGTGGGTTCAAACCCCACTCAAATCTTTACTTGCCAAAATCTGCCATTGACCCCCATTCTGAATTTCTCAAATTTAAAAGCACTATATTTCTAAAACGATGAAACATTTCAAAGATTCCTTTTCAGGCAAACATGTCCACCGTAAGATGAACCTAAATAGGTTTGAATGGGGTTTCTAGGTGTAAGTATGTAGGACACTTAGCATGCCAAAGTTTGTGCTATTGCCATTGGGAATGCATTGGGCGTTTAACTTAAATAACTCAGAAACTACAAAACATTTCAAAGTAAAAAGTTCCGTCTCCACAGAAAGCTGAATTATAAAAAGTGTGAATGGAGTTTCTAGGTGAAAGTGCTTTTTTGACGTGCCAATATCTGCCATTGAGCCCCATTGTAAATGTCTCAAATTTGAAAGCACTATATTTCTAAAACGATGAAAAATTTCAAAGATTCCTTTTCAGGCAAACATGTCCACCATAAGATGAACCTAAATCGGTTTGAATGGGGTTTCTAGGTGTAAGTATGTAGGACTAGTAGCATGCCAAAGTTTGTGCTATTGCCATTGGGAATGCATTGGGCGTTTAACTTAAATAACTCAGAAACTACAAAACATTTCAAAGTAAAAAGTTCCAGCATGTGTCTCCACAGAAAGCTGAATAATAAAAAGTGTGATTGGAGTTTCTAGGTGAAAGTGCTTTTTTGACATGCCAATATCTGCCATTGAGCCCCATTGTAAATGTCTCAAATTTGAAAGCACTATATTTCTAAAACAATGAAACATTTAAAAGATTCCATTTCAGGCAAACATGTCCACCATAAGATGAACCTAAATAGGTTTGAATGGGGTTTCTAGGTGTAAGTATGTAGGACTAGTAGCATGCCAAAGTTTGTGCTATTGCCATTGGGAATGCAATGGGCGTTTAACTTAAATAACTCAGAAACTACAAAACATTTCAAAGTAAAAAGTTCCAGCATGTGTCTCCACAGTAAGCTGAATTATAAAATGTGTGAATGGAGTTTCTAGGTGAAAGTGATTTTGACGTGCCACTATCTGCCATTATAAATTTCTCAAATTTAAAGCACTATATTTCTAAAACTATCAAACATTTCAAAGATTCCTTTTCAGGCAAACATGTCCACCGTAAGATGAACCTAAATAGGTTTGAATTGGGATTCTAGGTGTAAGTATGTAGGACTAGTAGCATGCCAAAGTTATAATTTTTTTCGGACGGCATACTATAGCATGTCGTTTTTCGTGATTTTGGAGGATTTGAAAAAAAGATGAAAATCATGAAAAAACGACATACTATAGTTCATGGTTTCGGACGGCATACTATAGCATGTCGTTTTTCATGATTTTGGAGGATTTGAAAAAAAGATGAAAATCATGAAAAAACGACATACTATTGTCCATGGTTTGGGACGGCATAATATATTTTGTCATATTTTCATTATTTTGGGACACTATGTCAGAGCCAGGACTTGAACCTGCAGCCTCCTGATTCCCAGGCAGGCTCTGTACCCAGTGAGCCACTGTGCATGCTGTTCTTAAAAGGCCGAATAGATAATGACAGAAGAGCCAGAGACTTGTTTCCATTGTGGTTCATAAACATTCAAACGTCTAGAGATAAACAACAGCAAAAGAAACAATAGACAAATCTTCCTGTTATTTTATTTTTGTATCAATGTTGTACTCAAAGGGAACAGCAGACTGTGTTGTGGCAGGTAGCATAGCAAGTAGATCAGTGACTTAGCACACTGGCTGCATGATCTGGCCGGGAGATTGTGGGTTCAAACCCCACTCAAATCTTTACTTGCCAAAATCTGCCATTGACCCCCATTCTTAATTTCTCAAATTTAAAAGCACTATATTTCTAAAACGATGAAACATTTCAAAGATTCCTTTTCAGGCAAACATGTCCACCGTAAGATGAACCTAAATAGGTTTGAATGGGGTTTCTAGGTGTAAGTATGTAGGACTAGTAGCATGCCAAAGTTTGTGCTATTGCCATTGGGAATGCATTGGGCGTTTAACTTAAATAACTCAGAAACTACAAAACATTTCAAAGTAAAAAGTTCCAGAGCCCCATTGTAAATGTCTCAAATTTGAAAGCACTATATTTCTAAAACGATGAAAAATTTCAAAGATTCCTTTTCAGGCAAACATGTCCACCGTAAGATGAACCTAAATAGGTTTGAATGGGGTTTCTAGGTGTAAGTATGTAGGACTAGTAGCATGCCAAAGTTTGTGCTATTGCCATTGGGAATGCATTGGGCGTTTAACTTAAATAACTCAGAAACTACAAAACATTTCAAAGTAAAAAGTTCCAGCATGTGTCTCCACAGACAGCTGAATAATAAAAAGTGTGATTGGAGTTTCTAGGTGAAAGTGCTTTTTTGACGTGCCAATATCTGCCATTGAGCCCCATTGTAAATGTCTCAAATTTGAAAGCACTATATTTCTAAAACGATTAAACATTTCAAAGATTCCTTTTCAGGCAAACATGTCCACCGTAAGATGAACCTAAATAGGTTTGAATGGGGTTTCTAGGTGTAAGTATGTAGGACTAGTAGCATGCCAAAGTTTGTGCTATTGCCATTGGGAATGCATTGGGCGTTTAACTTAAATAACTCAGAAACTACAAAACATTTCAAAGTAAAAAGTTCCAGCATGTGTCTCCACAGTAAGCTGAATTATAAAATGTGTGAATGGAGTTTCTAGGTGAAAGTGCTTTTTTGACGTGCCAATATCTGCCATTGAGCCCCATTGTAAATGTCTCAAATTTGAAAGCACTATATTTCTAAAACGATGAAAAATTTCAAAGATTCCTTTTCAGGCAAACATGTCCACCATAAGATGAACCTAAATAGGTTTGAATGGGGTTTCTAGGTGTAAGTATGTAGGACTAGTAGCATGCCAACGTTTGTGCTATTGCCATTGGGAATGCATTGGGCGTTTAACTTAAATAACTCAGAAACTACAAAACATTTCAAAGTAAAAAGTTCCAGCATGTGTCTCCACAGAAAGCTGAATAATAAAAAGTGTGATTGGAGTTTCTAGGTGAAAGTGCTTTTTTGACATGCCAATATCTGCCATTGAGCCCCATTGTAAATGTCTCAAATTTGAAAGCACTATATTTCTAAAACAATGAAACATTTAAAAGATTCCTTTTCAGGCAAACATGTCCACCATAAGATGAACCTAAATAGGTTTGAATGGGGTTTCTAGGTGTAAGTATGTAGGACTAGTAGCATGCCAAAGTTTGTGCTATTGCCATTGGGAATGCATTGGGCGTTTAACTTAAATAACTCAGAAACTACAAAACATTTAAAAGTAAAAAGTTCCAGCATGTGTCTCCACAGTAAGCTGAATTATAAAATGTGTGAATGGAGTTTCTAGGTGAAAGTGATTTTGACGTGCCACTATCTGCCATTATAAATTTCTCAAATTTGAAGCACTATATTTCTAAAACTATCAAACATTTCAAAGATTCCTTTTCAGGCAAACATGTCCACCGTAAGATGAACCTAAATAGGTTTGAATGGGGATTCTAGGTGTAAGTATGTAGGACTAGTAGCATGCCAAAGTTATATATTTTTTCGGACGGGATACTATAGCATGTCGTTTTTCATGATTTTGGAGGATTTGAAAAAAAGATGAAAATCATGAAAAAACGACATACTATAGTCCATGGTTTGGGACGGCATAATATATTTTGTCATATTTTCATTATTTTGGGACACTATGTCAGAGCCAGGACTTGAACCTGCAGCCTTCTGATTCCCAGGCAGGCTCTGTACCCAGTGAGCCACTGTGAATGCTGTTCTTAAAAGGCCGAATAGATAATGACAGAAGAGCCAGAGACTTGTTTCCATTGTGGTTCATAAACATTCAAACGTCTAGAGATAAACAACAGCAAAAGAAACAATAGACAAATCTCCTGTTATTTTATTTTTTGTATTTTATTTTTGTATCAATGTTGTACTCAAAGGGAACAGCAGACTGTGTTGTGGCAGGTAGCAAGTAGATCAGTGACTTAGCACACTGGCTGCATAATCTGGAGATTGTGGGTTCAAACCCCACTCAAATCTTTACTTGCCAAAATCTGCCATTGACCCCCATTCTGAATTTCTCAAATTTAAAAGCACTATATTTCTAAAACGATGAAACATTTCAAAGATTCCTTTTCAGGCAAACATGTCCACCGTAAGATGAACCTAAATAGGTTTGAATGGGGTTTCTAGGTGTAAGTATGTAGGACACTTAGCATGCCAAAGTTTGTGCTATTGCCATTGGGAATGCATTGGGCGTTTAACTTAAATAACTCAGAAACTACAAAACATTTCAAAGTAAAAAGTTCCGTCTCCACAGAAAGCTGAATTATAAAAAGTGTGAATGGAGTTTCTAGGTGAAAGTGCTTTTTTGACGTGCCAATATCTGCCATTGAGCCCCATTGTAAATGTCTCAAATTTGAAAGCACTATATTTCTAAAACGATGAAAAATTTCAAAGATTCCTTTTCAGGCAAACATGTCCACCATAAGATGAACCTAAATCGGTTTGAATGGGGTTTCTAGGTGTAAGTATGTAGGACTAGTAGCATGCCAAAGTTTGTGCTATTGCCATTGGGAATGCATTGGGCGTTTAACTTAAATAACTCAGAAACTACAAAACATTTCAAAGTAAAAAGTTCCAGCATGTGTCTCCACAGAAAGCTGAATAATAAAAAGTGTGATTGGAGTTTCTAGGTGAAAGTGCTTTTTTGACATGCCAATATCTGCCATTGAGCCCCATTGTAAATGTCTCAAATTTGAAAGCACTATATTTCTAAAACAATGAAACATTTAAAAGATTCCATTTCAGGCAAACATGTCCACCATAAGATGAACCTAAATAGGTTTGAATGGGGTTTCTAGGTGTAAGTATGTAGGACTAGTAGCATGCCAAAGTTTGTGCTATTGCCATTGGGAATGCAATGGGCGTTTAACTTAAATAACTCAGAAACTACAAAACATTTCAAAGTAAAAAGTTCCAGCATGTGTCTCCACAGTAAGCTGAATTATAAAATGTGTGAATGGAGTTTCTAGGTGAAAGTGATTTTGACGTGCCACTATCTGCCATTATAAATTTCTCAAATTTAAAGCACTATATTTCTAAAACTATCAAACATTTCAAAGATTCCTTTTCAGGCAAACATGTCCACCGTAAGATGAACCTAAATAGGTTTGAATTGGGATTCTAGGTGTAAGTATGTAGGACTAGTAGCATGCCAAAGTTATAATTTTTTTCGGACGGCATACTATAGCATGTCGTTTTTCGTGATTTTGGAGGATTTGAAAAAAAGATGAAAATCATGAAAAAACGACATACTATAGTTCATGGTTTCGGACGGCATACTATAGCATGTCGTTTTTCATGATTTTGGAGGATTTGAAAAAAAGATGAAAATCATGAAAAAACGACATACTATTGTCCATGGTTTGGGACGGCATAATATATTTTGTCATATTTTCATTATTTTGGGACACTATGTCAGAGCCAGGACTTGAACCTGCAGCCTCCTGATTCCCAGGCAGGCTCTGTACCCAGTGAGCCACTGTGCATGCTGTTCTTAAAAGGCCGAATAGATAATGACAGAAGAGCCAGAGACTTGTTTCCATTGTGGTTCATAAACATTCAAACGTCTAGAGATAAACAACAGCAAAAGAAACAATAGACAAATCTTCCTGTTATTTTATTTTTGTATCAATGTTGTACTCAAAGGGAACAGCAGACTGTGTTGTGGCAGGTAGCATAGCAAGTAGATCAGTGACTTAGCACACTGGCTGCATGATCTGGCCGGGAGATTGTGGGTTCAAACCCCACTCAAATCTTTACTTGCCAAAATCTGCCATTGACCCCCATTCTTAATTTCTCAAATTTAAAAGCACTATATTTCTAAAACGATGAAACATTTCAAAGATTCTTTTTCAGGCAAACATGTCCACCGTAAGATGAACCTAAATAGGTTTGAATGGGGTTTCTAGGTGTAAGTATGTAGGACTAGTAGCATGCCAAAGTTTGTGCTATTGCCATTGGGAATGCATTGGGCGTTTAACTTAAATAACTCAGAAACTACAAAACATTTCAAAGTAAAAAGTTCCAGAGCCCCATTGTAAATGTCTCAAATTTGAAAGCACTATATTTCTAAAACGATGAAAAATTTCAAAGATTCCTTTTCAGGCAAACATGTCCACCGTAAGATGAACCTAAATAGGTTTGAATGGGGTTTCTAGGTGTAAGTATGTAGGACTAGTAGCATGCCAAAGTCTGTGCTATTGCCATTGGGAATGCATTGGGCGTTTAACTTAAATAACTCAGAAACTACAAAACATTTCAAAGTAAAAAGTTCCAGCATGTGTCTCCACAGACAGCTGAATAATAAAAAGTGTGATTGGAGTTTCTAGGTGAAAGTGCTTTTTTGACGTGCCAATATCTGCCATTGAGCCCCATTGTAAATGTCTCAAATTTGAAAGCACTATATTTCTAAAACGATTAAACATTTCAAAGATTCCTTTTCAGGCAAACATGTCCACCGTAAGATGAACCTAAATAGGTTTGAATGGGGTTTCTAGGTGTAAGTATGTAGGACTAGTAGCATGCCAAAGTTTGTGCTATTGCCATTGGGAATGCATTGGGCGTTTAACTTAAATAACTCAGAAACTACAAAACATTTCAAAGTAAAAAGTTCCAGCATGTGTCTCCACAGTAAGCTGAATTATAAAATGTGTGAATGGAGTTTCTAGGTGAAAGTGCTTTTTTGACGTGCCAATATCTGCCATTGAGCCCCATTGTAAATGTCTCAAATTTGAAAGCACTATATTTCTAAAACGATGAAAAATTTCAAAGATTCCTTTTCAGGCAAACATGTCCACCATAAGATGAACCTAAATAGGTTTGAATGGGGTTTCTAGGTGTAAGTATGTAGGACTAGTAGCATGCCAACGTTTGTGCTATTGCCATTGGGAATGCATTGGGCGTTTAACTTAAATAACTCAGAAACTACAAAACATTTCAAAGTAAAAAGTTCCAGCATGTGTCTCCACAGAAAGCTGAATAATAAAAAGTGTGATTGGAGTTTCTAGGTGAAAGTGCTTTTTTGACATGCCAATATCTGCCATTGAGCCCCATTGTAAATGTCTCAAATTTGAAAGCACTATATTTCTAAAACAATGAAACATTTAAAAGATTCCTTTTCAGGCAAACATGTCCACCATAAGATGAACCTAAATAGGTTTGAATGGGGTTTCTAGGTGTAAGTATGTAGGACTAGTAGCATGCCAAAGTTTGTGCTATTGCCATTGGGAATGCATTGGGCGTTTAACTTAAATAACTCAGAAACTACAAAACATTTAAAAGTAAAAAGTTCCAGCATGTGTCTCCACAGTAAGCTGAATTATAAAATGTGTGAATGGAGTTTCTAGGTGAAAGTGATTTTGACGTGCCACTATCTGCCATTATAAATTTCTCAAATTTGAAGCACTATATTTCTAAAACTATCAAACATTTCAAAGATTCCTTTTCAGGCAAACATGTCCACCGTAAGATGAACCTAAATAGGTTTGAATGGGGATTCTAGGTGTAAGTATGTAGGACTAGTAGCATGCCAAAGTTATATATTTTTTCGGACGGGATACTATAGCATGTCGTTTTTCATGATTTTGGAGGATTTGAAAAAAAGATGAAAATCATGAAAAAACGACATACTATAGTCCATGGTTTGGGACGGCATAATATATTTTGTCATATTTTCATTATTTTGGGACACTATGTCAGAGCCAGGACTTGAACCTGCAGCCTTCTGATTCCCAGGCAGGCTCTGTACCCAGTGAGCCACTGTGAATGCTGTTCTTAAAAGGCCGAATAGATAATGACAGAAGAGCCAGAGACTTGTTTCCATTGTGGTTCATAAACATTCAAACGTCTAGAGATAAACAACAGCAAAAGAAACAATAGACAAATCTCCTGTTATTTTATTTTTTGTATTTTATTTTTGTATCAATGTTGTACTCAAAGGGAACAGCAGACTGTGTTGTGGCAGGTAGCAAGTAGATCAGTGACTTAGCACACTGGCTGCATAATCTGGAGATTGTGGGTTCAAACCCCACTCAAATCTTTACTTGCCAAAATCTGCCATTGACCCCCATTCTGAATTTCTCAAATTTAAAAGCACTATATTTCTAAAACGATGAAACATTTCAAAGATTCCTTTTCAGGCAAACATGTCCACCGTAAGATGAACCTAAATAGGTTTGAATGGGGTTTCTAGGTGTAAGTATGTAGGACACTTAGCATGCCAAAGTTTGTGCTATTGCCATTGGGAATGCATTGGGCGTTTAACTTAAATAACTCAGAAACTACAAAACATTTCAAAGTAAAAAGTTCCGTCTCCACAGAAAGCTGAATTATAAAAAGTGTGAATGGAGTTTCTAGGTGAAAGTGCTTTTTTGACGTGCCAATATCTGCCATTGAGCCCCATTGTAAATGTCTCAAATTTGAAAGCACTATATTTCTAAAACGATGAAAAATTTCAAAGATTCCTTTTCAGGCAAACATGTCCACCATAAGATGAACCTAAATCGGTTTGAATGGGGTTTCTAGGTGTAAGTATGTAGGACTAGTAGCATGCCAAAGTTTGTGCTATTGCCATTGGGAATGCATTGGGCGTTTAACTTAAATAACTCAGAAACTACAAAACATTTCAAAGTAAAAAGTTCCAGCATGTGTCTCCACAGAAAGCTGAATAATAAAAAGTGTGATTGGAGTTTCTAGGTGAAAGTGCTTTTTTGACATGCCAATATCTGCCATTGAGCCCCATTGTAAATGTCTCAAATTTGAAAGCACTATATTTCTAAAACAATGAAACATTTAAAAGATTCCATTTCAGGCAAACATGTCCACCATAAGATGAACCTAAATAGGTTTGAATGGGGTTTCTAGGTGTAAGTATGTAGGACTAGTAGCATGCCAAAGTTTGTGCTATTGCCATTGGGAATGCAATGGGCGTTTAACTTAAATAACTCAGAAACTACAAAACATTTCAAAGTAAAAAGTTCCAGCATGTGTCTCCACAGTAAGCTGAATTATAAAATGTGTGAATGGAGTTTCTAGGTGAAAGTGATTTTGACGTGCCACTATCTGCCATTATAAATTTCTCAAATTTAAAGCACTATATTTCTAAAACTATCAAACATTTCAAAGATTCCTTTTCAGGCAAACATGTCCACCGTAAGATGAACCTAAATAGGTTTGAATTGGGATTCTAGGTGTAAGTATGTAGGACTAGTAGCATGCCAAAGTTATAATTTTTTTCGGACGGCATACTATAGCATGTCGTTTTTCGTGATTTTGGAGGATTTGAAAAAAAGATGAAAATCATGAAAAAACGACATACTATAGTTCATGGTTTCGGACGGCATACTATAGCATGTCGTTTTTCATGATTTTGGAGGATTTGAAAAAAAGATGAAAATCATGAAAAAACGACATACTATTGTCCATGGTTTGGGACGGCATAATATATTTTGTCATATTTTCATTATTTTGGGACACTATGTCAGAGCCAGGACTTGAACCTGCAGCCTCCTGATTCCCAGGCAGGCTCTGTACCCAGTGAGCCACTGTGCATGCTGTTCTTAAAAGGCCGAATAGATAATGACAGAAGAGCCAGAGACTTGTTTCCATTGTGGTTCATAAACATTCAAACGTCTAGAGATAAACAACAGCAAAAGAAACAATAGACAAATCTTCCTGTTATTTTATTTTTGTATCAATGTTGTACTCAAAGGGAACAGCAGACTGTGTTGTGGCAGGTAGCATAGCAAGTAGATCAGTGACTTAGCACACTGGCTGCATGATCTGGCCGGGAGATTGTGGGTTCAAACCCCACTCAAATCTTTACTTGCCAAAATCTGCCATTGACCCCCATTCTTAATTTCTCAAATTTAAAAGCACTATATTTCTAAAACGATGAAACATTTCAAAGATTCCTTTTCAGGCAAACATGTCCACCGTAAGATGAACCTAAATAGGTTTGAATGGGGTTTCTAGGTGTAAGTATGTAGGACTAGTAGCATGCCAAAGTTTGTGCTATTGCCATTGGGAATGCATTGGGCGTTTAACTTAAATAACTCAGAAACTACAAAACATTTCAAAGTAAAAAGTTCCAGAGCCCCATTGTAAATGTCTCAAATTTGAAAGCACTATATTTCTAAAACGATGAAAAATTTCAAAGATTCCTTTTCAGGCAAACATGTCCACCGTAAGATGAACCTAAATAGGTTTGAATGGGGTTTCTAGGTGTAAGTATGTAGGACTAGTAGCATGCCAAAGTCTGTGCTATTGCCATTGGGAATGCATTGGGCGTTTAACTTAAATAACTCAGAAACTACAAAACATTTCAAAGTAAAAAGTTCCAGCATGTGTCTCCACAGACAGCTGAATAATAAAAAGTGTGATTGGAGTTTCTAGGTGAAAGTGCTTTTTTGACGTGCCAATATCTGCCATTGAGCCCCATTGTAAATGTCTCAAATTTGAAAGCACTATATTTCTAAAACGATTAAACATTTCAAAGATTCCTTTTCAGGCAAACATGTCCACCGTAAGATGAACCTAAATAGGTTTGAATGGGGTTTCTAGGTGTAAGTATGTAGGACTAGTAGCATGCCAAAGTTTGTGCTATTGCCATTGGGAATGCATTGGGCGTTTAACTTAAATAACTCAGAAACTACAAAACATTTCAAAGTAAAAAGTTCCAGCATGTGTCTCCACAGTAAGCTGAATTATAAAATGTGTGAATGGAGTTTCTAGGTGAAAGTGCTTTTTTGACGTGCCAATATCTGCCATTGAGCCCCATTGTAAATGTCTCAAATTTGAAAGCACTATATTTCTAAAACGATGAAAAATTTCAAAGATTCCTTTTCAGGCAAACATGTCCACCATAAGATGAACCTAAATAGGTTTGAATGGGGTTTCTAGGTGTAAGTATGTAGGACTAGTAGCATGCCAACGTTTGTGCTATTGCCATTGGGAATGCATTGGGCGTTTAACTTAAATAACTCAGAAACTACAAAACATTTCAAAGTAAAAAGTTCCAGCATGTGTCTCCACAGAAAGCTGAATAATAAAAAGTGTGATTGGAGTTTCTAGGTGAAAGTGCTTTTTTGACATGCCAATATCTGCCATTGAGCCCCATTGTAAATGTCTCAAATTTGAAAGCACTATATTTCTAAAACAATGAAACATTTAAAAGATTCCTTTTCAGGCAAACATGTCCACCATAAGATGAACCTAAATAGGTTTGAATGGGGTTTCTAGGTGTAAGTATGTAGGACTAGTAGCATGCCAAAGTTTGTGCTATTGCCATTGGGAATGCATTGGGCGTTTAACTTAAATAACTCAGAAACTACAAAACATTTAAAAGTAAAAAGTTCCAGCATGTGTCTCCACAGTAAGCTGAATTATAAAATGTGTGAATGGAGTTTCTAGGTGAAAGTGATTTTGACGTGCCACTATCTGCCATTATAAATTTCTCAAATTTGAAGCACTATATTTCTAAAACTATCAAACATTTCAAAGATTCCTTTTCAGGCAAACATGTCCACCGTAAGATGAACCTAAATAGGTTTGAATGGGGATTCTAGGTGTAAGTATGTAGGACTAGTAGCATGCCAAAGTTATATTTTTTTTCGGACGGGATACTATAGCATGTCGTTTTTCATGATTTTGGAGGATTTGAAAAAAAGATGAAAATCATGAAAAAACGACATACTATAGTCCATGGTTTGGGACGGCATAATATATTTTGTCATATTTTCATTATTTTGGGACACTATGTCAGAGCCAGGACTTGAACCTGCAGCCTTCTGATTCCCAGGCAGGCTCTGTACCCAGTGAGCCACTGTGAATGCTGTTCTTAAAAGGCCGAATAGATAATGACAGAAGAGCCAGAGACTTGTTTCCATTGTGGTTCATAAACATTCAAACGTCTAGAGATAAACAACAGCAAAAGAAACAATAGACAAATCTCCTGTTATTTTATTTTTTGTATTTTATTTTTGTATCAATGTTGTACTCAAAGGGAACAGCAGACTGTGTTGTGGCAGGTAGCAAGTAGATCAGTGACTTAGCACACTGGCTGCATAATCTGGAGATTGTGGGTTCAAACCCCACTCAAATCTTTACTTGCCAAAATCTGCCATTGACCCCCATTCTGAATTTCTCAAATTTAAAAGCACTATATTTCTAAAACGATGAAACATTTCAAAGATTCCTTTTCAGGCAAACATGTCCACCGTAAGATGAACCTAAATAGGTTTGAATGGGGTTTCTAGGTGTAAGTATGTAGGACACTTAGCATGCCAAAGTTTGTGCTATTGCCATTGGGAATGCATTGGGCGTTTAACTTAAATAACTCAGAAACTACAAAACATTTCAAAGTAAAAAGTTCCGTCTCCACAGAAAGCTGAATTATAAAAAGTGTGAATGGAGTTTCTAGGTGAAAGTGCTTTTTTGACGTGCCAATATCTGCCATTGAGCCCCATTGTAAATGTCTCAAATTTGAAAGCACTATATTTCTAAAACGATGAAAAATTTCAAAGATTCCTTTTCAGGCAAACATGTCCACCATAAGATGAACCTAAATCGGTTTGAATGGGGTTTCTAGGTGTAAGTATGTAGGACTAGTAGCATGCCAAAGTTTGTGCTATTGCCATTGGGAATGCATTGGGCGTTTAACTTAAATAACTCAGAAACTACAAAACATTTCAAAGTAAAAAGTTCCAGCATGTGTCTCCACAGAAAGCTGAATAATAAAAAGTGTGATTGGAGTTTCTAGGTGAAAGTGCTTTTTTGACATGCCAATATCTGCCATTGAGCCCCATTGTAAATGTCTCAAATTTGAAAGCACTATATTTCTAAAACAATGAAACATTTAAAAGATTCCATTTCAGGCAAACATGTCCACCATAAGATGAACCTAAATAGGTTTGAATGGGGTTTCTAGGTGTAAGTATGTAGGACTAGTAGCATGCCAAAGTTTGTGCTATTGCCATTGGGAATGCAATGGGCGTTTAACTTAAATAACTCAGAAACTACAAAACATTTCAAAGTAAAAAGTTCCAGCATGTGTCTCCACAGTAAGCTGAATTATAAAATGTGTGAATGGAGTTTCTAGGTGAAAGTGATTTTGACGTGCCACTATCTGCCATTATAAATTTCTCAAATTTAAAGCACTATATTTCTAAAACTATCAAACATTTCAAAGATTCCTTTTCAGGCAAACATGTCCACCGTAAGATGAACCTAAATAGGTTTGAATTGGGATTCTAGGTGTAAGTATGTAGGACTAGTAGCATGCCAAAGTTATAATTTTTTTCGGACGGCATACTATAGCATGTCGTTTTTCGTGATTTTGGAGGATTTGAAAAAAAGATGAAAATCATGAAAAAACGACATACTATAGTTCATGGTTTCGGACGGCATACTATAGCATGTCGTTTTTCATGATTTTGGAGGATTTGAAAAAAAGATGAAAATCATGAAAAAACGACATACTATTGTCCATGGTTTGGGACGGCATAATATATTTTGTCATATTTTCATTATTTTGGGACACTATGTCAGAGCCAGGACTTGAACCTGCAGCCTCCTGATTCCCAGGCAGGCTCTGTACCCAGTGAGCCACTGTGCATGCTGTTCTTAAAAGGCCGAATAGATAATGACAGAAGAGCCAGAGACTTGTTTCCATTGTGGTTCATAAACATTCAAACGTCTAGAGATAAACAACAGCAAAAGAAACAATAGACAAATCTTCCTGTTATTTTATTTTTGTATCAATGTTGTACTCAAAGGGAACAGCAGACTGTGTTGTGGCAGGTAGCATAGCAAGTAGATCAGTGACTTAGCACACTGGCTGCATGATCTGGCCGGGAGATTGTGGGTTCAAACCCCACTCAAATCTTTACTTGCCAAAATCTGCCATTGACCCCCATTCTTAATTTCTCAAATTTAAAAGCACTATATTTCTAAAACGATGAAACATTTCAAAGATTCCTTTTCAGGCAAACATGTCCACCGTAAGATGAACCTAAATAGGTTTGAATGGGGTTTCTAGGTGTAAGTATGTAGGACTAGTAGCATGCCAAAGTTTGTGCTATTGCCATTGGGAATGCATTGGGCGTTTAACTTAAATAACTCAGAAACTACAAAACATTTCAAAGTAAAAAGTTCCAGAGCCCCATTGTAAATGTCTCAAATTTGAAAGCACTATATTTCTAAAACGATGAAAAATTTCAAAGATTCCTTTTCAGGCAAACATGTCCACCGTAAGATGAACCTAAATAGGTTTGAATGGGGTTTCTAGGTGTAAGTATGTAGGACTAGTAGCATGCCAAAGTTTGTGCTATTGCCATTGGGAATGCATTGGGCGTTTAACTTAAATAACTCAGAAACTACAAAACATTTCAAAGTAAAAAGTTCCAGCATGTGTCTCCACAGACAGCTGAATAATAAAAAGTGTGATTGGAGTTTCTAGGTGAAAGTGCTTTTTTGACGTGCCAATATCTGCCATTGAGCCCCATTGTAAATGTCTCAAATTTGAAAGCACTATATTTCTAAAACGATTAAACATTTCAAAGATTCCTTTTCAGGCAAACATGTCCACCGTAAGATGAACCTAAATAGGTTTGAATGGGGTTTCTAGGTGTAAGTATGTAGGACTAGTAGCATGCCAAAGTTTGTGCTATTGCCATTGGGAATGCATTGGGCGTTTAACTTAAATAACTCAGAAACTACAAAACATTTCAAAGTAAAAAGTTCCAGCATGTGTCTCCACAGTAAGCTGAATTATAAAATGTGTGAATGGAGTTTCTAGGTGAAAGTGCTTTTTTGACGTGCCAATATCTGCCATTGAGCCCCATTGTAAATGTCTCAAATTTGAAAGCACTATATTTCTAAAACGATGAAAAATTTCAAAGATTCCTTTTCAGGCAAACATGTCCACCATAAGATGAACCTAAATAGGTTTGAATGGGGTTTCTAGGTGTAAGTATGTAGGACTAGTAGCATGCCAACGTTTGTGCTATTGCCATTGGGAATGCATTGGGCGTTTAACTTAAATAACTCAGAAACTACAAAACATTTCAAAGTAAAAAGTTCCAGCATGTGTCTCCACAGAAAGCTGAATAATAAAAAGTGTGATTGGAGTTTCTAGGTGAAAGTGCTTTTTTGACATGCCAATATCTGCCATTGAGCCCCATTGTAAATGTCTCAAATTTGAAAGCACTATATTTCTAAAACAATGAAACATTTAAAAGATTCCTTTTCAGGCAAACATGTCCACCATAAGATGAACCTAAATAGGTTTGAATGGGGTTTCTAGGTGTAAGTATGTAGGACTAGTAGCATGCCAAAGTTTGTGCTATTGCCATTGGGAATGCATTGGGCGTTTAACTTAAATAACTCAGAAACTACAAAACATTTAAAAGTAAAAAGTTCCAGCATGTGTCTCCACAGTAAGCTGAATTATAAAATGTGTGAATGGAGTTTCTAGGTGAAAGTGATTTTGACGTGCCACTATCTGCCATTATAAATTTCTCAAATTTGAAGCACTATATTTCTAAAACTATCAAACATTTCAAAGATTCCTTTTCAGGCAAACATGTCCACCGTAAGATGAACCTAAATAGGTTTGAATGGGGATTCTAGGTGTAAGTATGTAGGACTAGTAGCATGCCAAAGTTATATTTTTTTTCGGACGGGATACTATAGCATGTCGTTTTTCATGATTTTGGAGGATTTGAAAAAAAGATGAAAATCATGAAAAAACGACATACTATAGTCCATGGTTTGGGACGGCATAATATATTTTGTCATATTTTCATTATTTTGGGACACTATGTCAGAGCCAGGACTTGAACCTGCAGCCTTCTGATTCCCAGGCAGGCTCTGTACCCAGTGAGCCACTGTGAATGCTGTTCTTAAAAGGCCGAATAGATAATGACAGAAGAGCCAGAGACTTGTTTCCATTGTGGTTCATAAACATTCAAACGTCTAGAGATAAACAACAGCAAAAGAAACAATAGACAAATCTCCTGTTATTTTATTTTTTGTATTTTATTTTTGTATCAATGTTGTACTCAAAGGGAACAGCAGACTGTGTTGTGGCAGGTAGCAAGTAGATCAGTGACTTAGCACACTGGCTGCATAATCTGGAGATTGTGGGTTCAAACCCCACTCAAATCTTTACTTGCCAAAATCTGCCATTGACCCCCATTCTGAATTTCTCAAATTTAAAAGCACTATATTTCTAAAACGATGAAACATTTCAAAGATTCCTTTTCAGGCAAACATGTCCACCGTAAGATGAACCTAAATAGGTTTGAATGGGGTTTCTAGGTGTAAGTATGTAGGACACTTAGCATGCCAAAGTTTGTGCTATTGCCATTGGGAATGCATTGGGCGTTTAACTTAAATAACTCAGAAACTACAAAACATTTCAAAGTAAAAAGTTCCGTCTCCACAGAAAGCTGAATTATAAAAAGTGTGAATGGAGTTTCTAGGTGAAAGTGCTTTTTTGACGTGCCAATATCTGCCATTGAGCCCCATTGTAAATGTCTCAAATTTGAAAGCACTATATTTCTAAAACGATGAAAAATTTCAAAGATTCCTTTTCAGGCAAACATGTCCACCATAAGATGAACCTAAATCGGTTTGAATGGGGTTTCTAGGTGTAAGTATGTAGGACTAGTAGCATGCCAAAGTTTGTGCTATTGCCATTGGGAATGCATTGGGCGTTTAACTTAAATAACTCAGAAACTACAAAACATTTCAAAGTAAAAAGTTCCAGCATGTGTCTCCACAGAAAGCTGAATAATAAAAAGTGTGATTGGAGTTTCTAGGTGAAAGTGCTTTTTTGACATGCCAATATCTGCCATTGAGCCCCATTGTAAATGTCTCAAATTTGAAAGCACTATATTTCTAAAACAATGAAACATTTAAAAGATTCCATTTCAGGCAAACATGTCCACCATAAGATGAACCTAAATAGGTTTGAATGGGGTTTCTAGGTGTAAGTATGTAGGACTAGTAGCATGCCAAAGTTTGTGCTATTGCCATTGGGAATGCAATGGGCGTTTAACTTAAATAACTCAGAAACTACAAAACATTTCAAAGTAAAAAGTTCCAGCATGTGTCTCCACAGTAAGCTGAATTATAAAATGTGTGAATGGAGTTTCTAGGTGAAAGTGATTTTGACGTGCCACTATCTGCCATTATAAATTTCTCAAATTTAAAGCACTATATTTCTAAAACTATCAAACATTTCAAAGATTCCTTTTCAGGCAAACATGTCCACCGTAAGATGAACCTAAATAGGTTTGAATTGGGATTCTAGGTGTAAGTATGTAGGACTAGTAGCATGCCAAAGTTATAATTTTTTTCGGACGGCATACTATAGCATGTCGTTTTTCGTGATTTTGGAGGATTTGAAAAAAAGATGAAAATCATGAAAAAACGACATACTATAGTTCATGGTTTCGGACGGCATACTATAGCATGTCGTTTTTCATGATTTTGGAGGATTTGAAAAAAAGATGAAAATCATGAAAAAACGACATACTATTGTCCATGGTTTGGGACGGCATAATATATTTTGTCATATTTTCATTATTTTGGGACACTATGTCAGAGCCAGGACTTGAACCTGCAGCCTCCTGATTCCCAGGCAGGCTCTGTACCCAGTGAGCCACTGTGCATGCTGTTCTTAAAAGGCCGAATAGATAATGACAGAAGAGCCAGAGACTTGTTTCCATTGTGGTTCATAAACATTCAAACGTCTAGAGATAAACAACAGCAAAAGAAACAATAGACAAATCTTCCTGTTATTTTATTTTTGTATCAATGTTGTACTCAAAGGGAACAGCAGACTGTGTTGTGGCAGGTAGCATAGCAAGTAGATCAGTGACTTAGCACACTGGCTGCATGATCTGGCCGGGAGATTGTGGGTTCAAACCCCACTCAAATCTTTACTTGCCAAAATCTGCCATTGACCCCCATTCTTAATTTCTCAAATTTAAAAGCACTATATTTCTAAAACGATGAAACATTTCAAAGATTCCTTTTCAGGCAAACATGTCCACCGTAAGATGAACCTAAATAGGTTTGAATGGGGTTTCTAGGTGTAAGTATGTAGGACTAGTAGCATGCCAAAGTTTGTGCTATTGCCATTGGGAATGCATTGGGCGTTTAACTTAAATAACTCAGAAACTACAAAACATTTCAAAGTAAAAAGTTCCAGAGCCCCATTGTAAATGTCTCAAATTTGAAAGCACTATATTTCTAAAACGATGAAAAATTTCAAAGATTCCTTTTCAGGCAAACATGTCCACCGTAAGATGAACCTAAATAGGTTTGAATGGGGTTTCTAGGTGTAAGTATGTAGGACTAGTAGCATGCCAAAGTTTGTGCTATTGCCATTGGGAATGCATTGGGCGTTTAACTTAAATAACTCAGAAACTACAAAACATTTCAAAGTAAAAAGTTCCAGCATGTGTCTCCACAGACAGCTGAATAATAAAAAGTGTGATTGGAGTTTCTAGGTGAAAGTGCTTTTTTGACGTGCCAATATCTGCCATTGAGCCCCATTGTAAATGTCTCAAATTTGAAAGCACTATATTTCTAAAACGATTAAACATTTCAAAGATTCCTTTTCAGGCAAACATGTCCACCGTAAGATGAACCTAAATAGGTTTGAATGGGGTTTCTAGGTGTAAGTATGTAGGACTAGTAGCATGCCAAAGTTTGTGCTATTGCCATTGGGAATGCATTGGGCGTTTAACTTAAATAACTCAGAAACTACAAAACATTTCAAAGTAAAAAGTTCCAGCATGTGTCTCCACAGTAAGCTGAATTATAAAATGTGTGAATGGAGTTTCTAGGTGAAAGTGCTTTTTTGACGTGCCAATATCTGCCATTGAGCCCCATTGTAAATGTCTCAAATTTGAAAGCACTATATTTCTAAAACGATGAAAAATTTCAAAGATTCCTTTTCAGGCAAACATGTCCACCATAAGATGAACCTAAATAGGTTTGAATGGGGTTTCTAGGTGTAAGTATGTAGGACTAGTAGCATGCCAACGTTTGTGCTATTGCCATTGGGAATGCATTGGGCGTTTAACTTAAATAACTCAGAAACTACAAAACATTTCAAAGTAAAAAGTTCCAGCATGTGTCTCCACAGAAAGCTGAATAATACAAAGTGTGATTGGAGTTTCTAGGTGAAAGTGCTTTTTTGACATGCCAATATCTGCCATTGAGCCCCATTGTAAATGTCTCAAATTTGAAAGCACTATATTTCTAAAACAATGAAACATTTAAAAGATTCCTTTTCAGGCAAACATGTCCACCATAAGATGAACCTAAATAGGTTTGAATGGGGTTTCTAGGTGTAAGTATGTAGGACTAGTAGCATGCCAAAGTTTGTGCTATTGCCATTGGGAATGCATTGGGCGTTTAACTTAAATAACTCAGAAACTACAAAACATTTAAAAGTAAAAAGTTCCAGCATGTGTCTCCACAGTAAGCTGAATTATAAAATGTGTGAATGGAGTTTCTAGGTGAAAGTGATTTTGACGTGCCACTATCTGCCATTATAAATTTCTCAAATTTGAAGCACTATATTTCTAAAACTATCAAACATTTCAAAGATTCCTTTTCAGGCAAACATGTCCACCGTAAGATGAACCTAAATAGGTTTGAATGGGGATTCTAGGTGTAAGTATGTAGGACTAGTAGCATGCCAAAGTTATATTTTTTTTCGGACGGGATACTATAGCATGTCGTTTTTCATGATTTTGGAGGATTTGAAAAAAAGATGAAAATCATGAAAAAACGACATACTATAGTCCATGGTTTGGGACGGCATAATATATTTTGTCATATTTTCATTATTTTGGGACACTATGTCAGAGCCAGGACTTGAACCTGCAGCCTTCTGATTCCCAGGCAGGCTCTGTACCCAGTGAGCCACTGTGAATGCTGTTCTTAAAAGGCCGAATAGATAATGACAGAAGAGCCAGAGACTTGTTTCCATTGTGGTTCATAAACATTCAAACGTCTAGAGATAAACAACAGCAAAAGAAACAATAGACAAATCTCCTGTTATTTTATTTTTTGTATTTTATTTTTGTATCAATGTTGTACTCAAAGGGAACAGCAGACTGTGTTGTGGCAGGTAGCAAGTAGATCAGTGACTTAGCACACTGGCTGCATAATCTGGAGATTGTGGGTTCAAACCCCACTCAAATCTTTACTTGCCAAAATCTGCCATTGACCCCCATTCTGAATTTCTCAAATTTAAAAGCACTATATTTCTAAAACGATGAAACATTTCAAAGATTCCTTTTCAGGCAAACATGTCCACCGTAAGATGAACCTAAATAGGTTTGAATGGGGTTTCTAGGTGTAAGTATGTAGGACACTTAGCATGCCAAAGTTTGTGCTATTGCCATTGGGAATGCATTGGGTGTTTAACTTAAATAACAACTACAAAACATTTCAAAGTAAAAAGTTCCAGCATGTGTCTCCACAGAAAGCTAAATTATAAAAAGTGTGAATGGAGTTTCTAGGTGAAAGTGCTTTTTTGACGTGCCAATATCTGCCATTGAGCCCCATTGTAAATGTCTCAAATTTGAAAGCACTATATTTCTAAAACGATTAAACATTTCAAAGATTCCTTTTCAGGCAAACATGTCCACCGTAAGATGAACGTAAATAGGTTTGAATGGGGTTTCTAGGTGTAAGTATGTAGGACTAGTAGCATGCCAAAGTTTGTGCTATTGCCATTGGGAATGCATTGGGCGTTTAACTTAAATAACTCAGAAACTACAAAACATTTCAAAGTAAAAAGTTTCAGCATGTGTCTCCACAGTAAGCTGAATTATGAAATGTGTGAATGGAGTTTCTAGGTGAAAGTGATTTTGACGTGCCACTATCTGCCATTATAAATTTCTCAAATTTAAAGCACTATATTTCTAAAACTATCAAACATTTCAAAGATTCCTTTTCAGGCAAACATGTCCACCGTAAGATGAACCTAAATAGGTTTGAATGGGGATTCTAGGTGTAAGTATGTAGGACTAGTAGCATGCCAAAGTTATATATTTTTTCGGACGGGATACTATAGCATGTCATTTTTCGTGATTTTGGAGGATTTGAAAAAAAGATGAAAATCATGAAAAAACGACATACTATAGTTCATGGTTTTGGACGGCATACTATAGCATGTCGTTTTTCATGATTTTGGAGGATTTGAAAAAAAGATGAAAATCATGAAAAAACGACATACTATTGTCCATGGTTTGGGACGGCATAATATATTTTGTCATATTTTCATTATTTTGGGACACTATGTCAGAGCCAGGACTTTAACCTGCAGCCTCCTGATTCCCAGGCAGGCTCTGTACCCAGTGAGCCACTGTGCATGCTGTTCTTAAAAGGCCGAATAGATAATGACAGAAGAGCCAGAGACTTGTTTCCATTGTGGTTCATAAACATTCAAACGTCTAGAGATAAACAACAGCAAAAGAAACAATAGACAAATCTTCCTGTTATTTTATTTTTGTATCAATGTTGTACTCAAAGTGAACAGCAGACTGTGTTGTGGCAGGTAGCATAGCAAGTAGATCAGTGACTTAGCACACTGGCTGCATGATCTGGAGATTGTGGGTTCAAACCCCACTCAAATCTTTACTTGCCAAAATCTGCCATTGACCCCCATTCTGAATTTCTCAAATTTAAAAGCACTATATTTCTAAAACGATTAAACATTTCAAAGATTCCTTTTCAGGCAAACATGTCCACCGTAAGATGAACCTAAATAGGTTTGAATGGGGTTTCTAGGTGTAAGTATGTAGGACTAGTAGCATGCCAAAGTTTGTGCTATTGCCATTGGGAATGCATTGGGCGTTTAACTTAAATAACTCAGAAACTACAAAACATTTCAAAGTAAAAAGTTCCAGCATGTGTCTCCACAGAAAGCTGAATTATAAAAAGTGTGAATGGAGTTTCTAGGTGAAAGTGCTTTTTTGACGTGCCAATATCTGCCATTGAGCCCCATTGTAAATGTCTCAAATTTGAAAGCACTATATTTCTAAAACGATGAAAAATGTCAAAGATTCCTTTTCAGGCAAACATGTCCACCATAAGATGAACCTAAATCGGTTTGAATGGGGTTTCTAGGTGTAAGTATGTAGGACTAGTAGCATGCCAAAGTTTGTGCTATTGCCATTGGGAATGCATTGGGCGTTTAACTTAAATAACTCAGAAACTACAAAACATTTCAAAGTAAAAAGTTCCAGCATGTGTCTCCACAGAAAGCTGAATTATAAAAAGTGTGATTGGAGTTTCTAGGTGAAAGTGCTTTTTTGACATGCCAATATCTGCCATTGAGCCCCATTGTAAATGTCTCAAATTTGAAAGCACTATATTTCTAAAACAATGAAACATTTAAAAGATTCCTTTTCAGGCAAACATGTCCACCATAAGATGAACCTAAATAGGTTTGAATGGGGTTTCTAGGTGTAAGTATGTAGGACTAGTAGCATGCCAAAGTTTGTGCTATTGCCATTGGGAATGCATTGGGCGTTTAACTTAAATAACTCAGAAACTACAAAACATTTCAAAGTAAAACGTTCCAGCATGTGTCTCCACAGTAAGCTGAATTATAAAATGTGGGAATGGAGTTTCTAGGTGAAAGTGATTTTGACGTGCCACTATCTGCCATTATAAATTTCTCAAATTTAAAGCACTATATTTCTAAAACTATCAAACATTTCAAAGATTCCTTTTCAGGCAAACATGTCCACCGTAAGATGAACCTAAATAGGTTTGAATGGGGATTCTAGGTGTAAGTATGTAGGACTAGTAGCATGCCAAAGTTATAATTTTTTTCGGACGGCATACTATAGCATGTCGTTTTTCGTGATTTTGGAGGATTTGAAAAAAATATGAAAATCATGAAAAAACGACATACTATAGTTCATGGTTTCGGACGGCATACTATAGCATGTCGTTTTTCATGATTTTGGAGGATTTGAAAAAAAGATGAAAATCATGAAAAAACGACATACTATTGTCCATGGTTTGGGACGGCATAATATATTTTGTCATATTTTCATTATTTTGGGACACTATGTCAGAGCCAGGACTTGAACCTGCAGCCTCCTGATTCCCAGGCAGGCTCTGTACCCAGTGAGCCACTGTGCATGCTGTTCTTAAAAGGCCGAATAGATAATGACAGAAGAGCCAGAGACTTGTTTCCATTGTGGTTCATAAACATTCAAACGTCTAGAGATAAACAACAGCAAAAGAAACAATAGACAAATCTTCCTGTTATTTTACTTTTTGTATCAATGTTGTACTCAAAGGGAACAGCAGACTGTGTTGTGGCAGGTAGCATAGCAAGTAGATCAGTGACTTAGCACACTGGCTGCATGATCTGGAGATTGTGGGTTCAAACCCCACTCAAATCTTTACTTGCCAAAATCTGCCATTGACCCCCATTCTGAATTTCTCAAATTTAAAAGCACTATATTTCTAAAACGATGAAACATTTCAAAGATTCCTTTTCAGGCAAACATGTCCACCGTAAGATGAACCTAAATAGGTTTGAATGGGGTTTCTAGGTGTAAGTATGTAGGACTAGTAGCATGCCAAAGTTTGTGCTATTGCCATTGGGAATGCATTGGGCGTTTAACTTAAATAACTCAGAAACTACAAAACATTTCAAAGTAAAAAGTTCCAGAGCCCCATTGTAAATGTCTCAAATTTGAAAGCACTATATTTCTAAAACGATGAAAAATTTCAAAGATTCCTTTTCAGGCAAACATGTCCACCGTAAGATGAACCTAAATAGGTTTGAATGGGGTTTCTAGGTGTAAGTATGTAGGACTAGTAGCATGCCAAAGTTTGTGCTATTGCCATTGGGAATGCATTGGGCGTTTTAACTTAAATAACTCAGAAACTACAAAACATTTCAAAGTAAAAAGTTCCAGCATGTGTCTCCACAGACAGCTGAATAATAAAAAGTGTGATTGGAGTTTCTAGGTGAAAGTGCTTTTTTGACGTGCCAATATCTGCCATTGAGCCCCATTGTAAATGTCTCAAATTTGAAAGCACTATATTTCTAAAACGATTAAACATTTCAAAGATTCCTTTTCAGGCAAACATGTCCACCGTAAGATGAACCTAAATAGGTTTGAATGGGGTTTCTAGGTGTAAGTATGTAGGACTAGTAGCATGCCAAAGTTTGTGCTATTGCCATTGGGAATGCATTGGGCGTTTAACTTAAATAACTCAGAAACTACAAAACATTTCAAAGTAAAAAGTTCCAGCATGTGTCTCCACAGTAAGCTGAATTATGAAATGTGTCAATGGAGTTTCTAGGTGAAAGTGATTTTGACGTGCCACTATCTGCCATTATAAATTTCTCAAATTTAAAGCACTATATTTCTAAAACTATCAAACATTTCAAAGATTCCTTTTCAGGCAAACATGTCCACCGTAAGATGAACCTAAATAGGTTTGAATGGGGATTCTAGGTGTAAGTATGTAGGACTAGTAGCATGCCAAAGTTATATATTTTTTCGGACGGCATACTATAGCATGTCGTTTTTCGTGATTTTGGACTGTTTGAAAAAAAGATGAAAATCATGAAAAAACGACATACTATAGTCCATGGTTTGGGACGGCATAATATATTTTGTCATATTTTCATGATTTAGGGACACTATGTCAGAGCCAGGACTTGAACCTGCAGCCTCCTGATTCCCAGGCAGGCTCTGTACCCAGTGAGCCACTGTGCATGCTGTTCTTAAAAGGCCGAATAGATAATGACAGAAGAGCCAGAGACTTGTTTCCATTGTGGTTCATAAACATTCAAACGTCTAGAGATAAACAACAGCAAAAGAAACAATAGACAAATCTCCTGTTATTTTATTTTTTGTATTTTATTTTTGTATCAATGTTGTACTCAAAGGGAACAGCAGACTGTGTTGTGGCAGGTAGCAAGTAGATCAGTGACTTAGCACACTGGCTGCATGATCTGGAGATTGTGGGTTCAAACCCCACTCAAATCTTTACTTGCCAAAATCTGCCATTGACCCCCATTCTGAATTTCTCAAATTTAAAAGCACTATATTTCTAAAACGATGTCCACTGTAAGATGAACCTAAATAGGTTTGAATGGGGTTTCTAGGTGTAAGTATGTAGGACACTTAGCATGCCAAAGTTTGTGCTATTGCCATTGGGAATGCATTGGGCGTTTAACTTAAATAACTCAGAAACTACAAAACATTTCAAAGTAAAAAGTTCCAGCATGTGTCTCCACAGAAAGCTGAATTATAAAAAGTGTGAATGGAGTTTCTAGGTGAAAGTGCTTTTTTGACGTGCCAATATCTGCCATTGAGCCCCATTGTAAATTTCTCAAATTTAAAAGCACTATATTTCTAAAACGATGAAACATTTCAAAGATTCCTTTTCAGGCAAACATGTCCACCGTAAGATGAACCTAAATAGGTTTGAATGGGGTTTCTAGGTGTAAGTATGTAGGACTAGTAGCATGCCAAAGTTTGTGCTATTGCCATTGGGAATGCATTGGGCGTTTAACTTAAATAACTCAGAAACTACAAAACATTTCAAAGTAAAAAGTTCCAGAGCCCCATTGTAAATGTCTCAAATTTGAAAGCACTATATTTCTAAAACGATGAAAAATTTCAAAGATTCCTTTTCAGGCAAACATGTCCACCGTAAGATGAACCTAAATAGGTTTGAATGGGGTTTCTAGGTGTAAGTATGTAGGACTAGTAGCATGCCAAAGTTTGTGCTATTGCCATTGGGAATGCATTGGGCGTTTTAACTTAAATAACTCAGAAACTACAAAACATTTCAAAGTAAAAAGTTCCAGCATGTGTCTCCACAGACAGCTGAATAATAAAAAGTGTGATTGGAGTTTCTAGGTGAAAGTGCTTTTTTGACGTGCCAATATCTGCCATTGAGCCCCATTGTAAATGTCTCAAATTTGAAAGCACTATATTTCTAAAACGATTAAACATTTCAAAGATTCCTTTTCAGGCAAACATGTCCACCGTAAGATGAACCTAAATAGGTTTGAATGGGGTTTCTAGGTGTAAGTATGTAGGACTAGTAGCATGCCAAAGTTTGTGCTATTGCCATTGGGAATGCATTGGGCGTTTAACTTAAATAACTCAGAAACTACAAAACATTTCAAAGTAAAAAGTTCCAGCATGTGTCTCCACAGTAAGCTGAATTATGAAATGTGTGAATGGAGTTTCTAGGTGAAAGTGATTTTGACGTGCCACTATCTGCCATTATAAATTTCTCAAATTTAAAGCACTATATTTCTAAAACTATCAAACATTTCAAAGATTCCTTTTCAGGCAAACATGTCCACCGTAAGATGAACCTAAATAGGTTTGAATGGGGATTCTAGGTGTAAGTATGTAGGACTAGTAGCATGCCAAAGTTATATATTTTTTCGGACGGCATACTATAGCATGTCGTTTTTCGTGATTTTGGACTGTTTGAAAAAAAGATGAAAATCATGAAAAAACGACATACTATAGTCCATGGTTTGGGACGGCATAATATATTTTGTCATATTTTCATGATTTAGGGACACTATGTCAGAGCCAGGACTTGAACCTGCAGCCTCCTGATTCCCAGGCAGGCTCTGTACCCAGTGAGCCACTGTGCATGCTGTTCTTAAAAGGCCGAATAGATAATGACAGAAGAGCCAGAGACTTGTTTCCATTGTGGTTCATAAACATTCAAACGTCTAGAGATAAACAACAGCAAAAGAAACAATAGACAAATCTCCTGTTATTTTATTTTTTGTATTTTATTTTTGTATCAATGTTGTACTCAAAGGGAACAGCAGACTGTGTTGTGGCAGGTAGCAAGTAGATCAGTGACTTAGCACACTGGCTGCATGATCTGGAGATTGTGGGTTCAAACCCCACTCAAATCTTTACTTGCCAAAATCTGCCATTGACCCCCATTCTGAATTTCTCAAATTTAAAAGCACTATATTTCTAAAACGATGTCCACCGTAAGATGAACCTAAATAGGTTTGAATGGGGTTTCTAGGTGTAAGTATGTAGGACACTTAGCATGCCAAAGTTTGTGCTATTGCCATTGGGAATGCATTGGGCGTTTAACTTAAATAACTCAGAAACTACAAAACATTTCAAAGTAAAAAGTTCCAGCATGTGTCTCCACAGAAAGCTGAATTATAAAAAGTGTGAATGGAGTTTCTAGGTGAAAGTGCTTTTTTGACGTGCCAATATCTGCCATTGAGCCCCATTGTAAATGTCTCAAATTTGAAAGCACTATATTTCTAAAACGATGAAACATTTCAAAGATTCCTTTTCAGGCAAACATGTCCACTGTAAGATGAACCTAAATAGGTTTGAATGGGGTTTCTAGGTGTAAGTATGTAGGACTAGTAGCATGCCAAAGTTTGTGCTATTGCCATTGGGAATGCATTGGGCGTTTAACTTAAATAACTCAGAAACTACAAAACATTTCAAAGTAAAAAGTTCCAGCATGTGTCTCCACAGACAGCTGAATAATAAAAAGTGTGATTGGAGTTTCTAGGTGAAAGTGCTTTTTTGACGTGCCAATATCTGCCATTGAGCCCCATTGTAAATGTCTCAAATTTGAAAGCACTATATTTCTAAAACGATGAAACATTTCAAAGATTCCTTTTCAGGCAAACATGTCCACCGTAAGATGAACCTAAATAGGTTTGAATGGGGTTTCTAGGTGTAAGTATGTAGGACTAGTAGCATGCCAAAGTTTGTGCTATTGCCATTGGGAATGCATTGGGCGTTTAAGTTAAATAACTCAGAAACTACAAAACATTTCAAAGCAAAAAGTTCCAGCATCAAACATGGGACTTGAACCTGTGGCCTCCAGATTCCCAGGCAGGCTCTTTACCCAGTGAGGCAATGTGCTGGTTGTGTACAAAAAGCTAAATAGATAATGACATAAAAACTGGAGGCTTGTTTCCATTTTGATTCATAAACATTCAAACGTCTATAAACAACAGCACAACAAACGATAGACAAAGCTCCTGTTATTTTATGTTAACTTTTTTGTACCAATGTTGTTACTCAAAGGCAAAGGAAGACTGTGCTGTTGCAGGTACCATGGCTTAGTGAGTTAGGTCATTGGCTTCATGATCTGGAGGTTGTGTGTTCAAACCCCACTCAAGTATTTACTTTGAAGACCGATTTCTATTAGAACAACTTCAAAACCAAAAGAAGCAGCATGAATTGACTCGTACCAATGGCGCAGTGGGCTAGTCAAACGGGACACCACAGAATAACTTGACAGTGGTTGGGTTTTGGAAATAAACCATCGATGTGTGAGCATTAGTAGTGTGATTATTTGATGTGCCAAAATCTGCCATTGACCCCCATTTGAAAGTACTATATATTTCTAAAACATTTCAAAGATTCCTTTCACCATGTTCACCATAAGATGAAATAGGTTTGAATGGGGTTTCTATAAGTGAGCCACTGTGCTTGCTGTGTAAAAAAAGCCAAATAGATTATGACAGAAAAGCCACAGAGGCTTGTTTCCATTGTGATTCATAAACATTTGAACGTCTAGATAAACAACAGCACAACAAACGATAGACAAATCTTTTGGGACCGAAGGTTGCAATAATGCCTTCCATTATTATTTTAGTAATGTGTATGTTTGTGTCACAACAACCTCGTGCCTCACGGCCGTTGTTTGCATGCGCTGTCTCCGGCGGCCATAGCCACTTGCCAAAATGTGCCCAAATGTGCTGTGGCCGTTTTTAAGCCAAGGAGTGTTTTTCATGCAAAACGAATTGCTTGGAATGGATTCAGAATCATGAAAACCACCTAGTTTGACATGTCACAATTGTCACATGCTACTTAAAGCATGATGGAATTTGGAAAATGTTGCCTTATATTGGTTGGTGTGCTATACAAAAATAGTGTCATAACTTCTTTTTCGCAATGTTTCCGGCAGAGCAGGCCTCGCATTCTGTGGACCTTAATGACCAAATTAATAGAAAAAAATCACACCCGTGTGAACTGAGTGGTGCAACTCCCCCCCTTACACCCCCCCCCCCCCCCCCCCTCTCTCTCATTAGCAGGCAACAGTGCAGCACTATTTCTCTCTCTGTTTCTGGCACGACAGCGCCCCTACTGGTACTCATGAGTCACACATGAGTCACACACAAACATAGGTTAACACGAGTCACATAGGTGTCACACGGACACGGACATTGCTGTTCCATGGATTGTGGTTGCACCACTCAAAAAACACAAATAAAAAGTACGGCATGACATCACAGGTCTTGTCCAATTTTGGGCCTGTGGCTCCGTGGCTACAAAGATAACTGGAAGAGCAGAGAAGGAATGAGCCACTAAAGACTGTCGGCATCAAATGGTATTATGACATGTGTGTAATGCAGTGATACTCAGATCACAGACACTGATTTAGCCGTGTACATATTTTGACATGTTTTACATGAATGTGTGGATGTACATGTACGACAATACGGATAAATACTTCCAGCAGGTTCAACAAATTGTCCAACATGAAACGTTTTTTTATTAAGAAAATATGACGGGTAGAAACTGCTGTTATACTGTACAAGAACAATGCATTGTAGTTAATAGTTTCAAGCAATCGCATGCAGGTGTGATTGAAAACTAATGTCTAGAACTCTAGATGATTCCTCATGATTGACATAAAGAAAAATAAGTGTGCCATGTCAATGTTTACAACAGTAGAGAACAAAGTATTGTGTTGGTATCTGTGACTGACACAGAAATGTGATCTGATGTGATGAAGAAAGTAGTCTGGAGTGATGAGTCTAGAACAGTGGTTCCCAAAACTTTTAGCTCAAGACCCAAAAGAGAAATTAGACGATTATCTACAAGCTCACAACACGTCGCTTCGCACCGTGTTGCACGCTTGTAGATCGGCTATTATCACTACTACTTCAAATTTGATTTGTTTTCGAATTTATGGAATTTCTTAAATCTTTCATTTTTTTCTCTCCATGAAATTACTGGAATTCGTTATGAATTCATGAAAATGTTTGCTTGTTTGGGAATGTTTTTTGAAAGTGTTTTGAAATAATTAAAAACGTAGGAAACAAAAAATAAATAAAGGGACCCATAAAGATTTGTCCGCAACACACAAATGATTCTCGGACCACTGTTTGGGAACCGGTGGTCTAGGACGATTCTGAGTGCTCGACTGCACCTCAACCAGAAAACCCACCAGAAATAGCATACTTTTTACACCGAGTGATCCGGCCGTTTGTGGAGTACTAGTGTGATATATGAATGAACACAATAATAGAGAAAATAAACCCATAATATCACCGCTGTCAGGTCAAGTGTAAACCTTGTTTGTCCAAAACCATTACTTTTCAGTAAACAAAAATAATAACCTGTGATCCAAGGTATCTAATGTAATAATAATTTTAAACACTTGTGTCAATAGCTTTCATTGGTTATTGGTTGAATATTTATAGAAACCCACAGACAGACGTAATCAACCTTTAAAATAACAAAATGAAATATGGAGATGCATGGTTTCAGCAACATGAAATATAAATTTAAAAGCCCCATGCGACTTCATTGCAGACAGAAAACAGATGCACCAAAATGATAACAAATGAAAACAAACCTATTTTAAAAACAATTTATCCATAATTCTATATTACATTTCTACCGTAACTGTAATTCTCATTTGGTGCAATTTGATGGACAAGGTCAAGATCCAGAATATCAATTCTTGATTCATGTTGTTGTATATATATATAATATTAATTATAGGTTGAGACTGCTTGCATTTTAAAGCTTGTCTCGGTTAAATTTCCTGCATTATGTTTCCTATAGAGGGTATGCGTGTGACATCATCATACCCGGAAGTTATGCAGAAACGCTTATTGAGTGGCAAAACACTACTTTCTGGCCTTGACAGCTCATACATCCAAACAGAAAAGTCCTATTTGATTCCATTAAATGACTTTAAACAACATTAAATGTACTTTGTCACTCACTTTGCCACTCGTTCTGCCATTCACTTTATGCATGCGCATACCCTCTATTGTAGATCATATAAAATAACAAATGTACATTGAAGTTGTGGCATTTTAGTAGCTCAACAATGCCTCTAGGTGTACCCATTTTTATTCTTCAACGATAAAGTACTAAAAACATTAACATACAAAGCCTTGGGGAGACCTCCTCCATGTCATTTTTTATAAAATGCATTTTTTTGTGTGGAGGAAATACAGTAAGGGTACTTCACCAGACTGTATGAAATTTTATATTATGTACAGTCCATTTTTGTTCATGTTCCGTGTGCTTAAATGCGACTCCATGCACAAATTACGTGTCTGGGCTCAGGTATCTTGTCGTGGCGTTGCTCTCCGGCCGTCTGTCCGTCTGTAGGGAGCTTTCCTCAGGTCTGAGACAGAACACAGACAAGTTGACTTATATTTCTGATTTACAGTATACTCAGAAAAACAACAAACAAACAGCCAATCTACAAGCTCATAATGCGTTGCACCGCATTAGCCTAGCCACCACTCGGTGGCTAGGCTAGCTAGTTTCTTGGGACATTTGTGGTCGTAGTGACTACATCGGTCATTAACAATATTTTTTTTTCAGCGATTTTCTTAGTTTTAAGGGTAACTGTTGTATAATTGCAATATTACACTCGAGGGTGTGGTTTAACGTGATTATTGCCACTTCAGTGATGCTTGCGGAACTCTACTACGTCTCGTTCCTGACTGCATGTCTGCATCACTGTCGTGGCAATAATCACGTTAAACCACACCCTCTCTTGTAATATTGCTTAAATAAATTAGACGTTAGACCGAGGGAGCGCTAGCAGAACTCATAGCATTGTTGTAGAGAGAACGTGTGTGTGATGGCAGACAAATGTTTTTTTGCTTCATACAAATTATGAATCATTAATCCATCCACACTTCATTTGGATTAGTAATCCACACTTTGTGCCGCACTGAGTTGTTGTACGTCTGCTATTTTTGAACATTTTTGAAAAATCTTGAAAGTGTGAGAACTACTGATTTAAGCCTCAGGTCTTAATGGGTTAATGTGTTCCGTTGAAATGTACACCGTTTCAGTTTGAGCGACACTTGTCAAAAGAGTGTGTGTAAAAATAAGAGTTGATAACACAACACACCTGTGATGATGTCCTCCAGACCTCCGTCCTTCACCTGGGGCTTCACCTGCCTCTTCTTCAGCTCCGCTATCAGGTCCATCTGGGGCATCTTGGGAGTCATGGGGGACTGCAAACAAACAAGACTATTGTAATCCTGGATACTGTACCAACATACTTGAATATCACCGGTGTGAAGTGAGGGGCGCTCTTATCATCATACATCATCAATGATACCATCATCTCATGAACAACTGAATGCATGTGATTGGTTACATATGACGTAACTTTTCCCTTCATTGTCAATGGCATTTAATGTTTGTGTTTCAACAAATATTCTCCTTTAATTGTCAATGGCAAATATGAGACGTAAGGGGACAAAAGCTGTATATAGCCGGGGCCCTCAAAAATCACAATCGTGTTGCTGCATGATGAAGTCACGGAGGGCATGCTGATTATTATTATTATTATTTTTTTTTTTTGGGGGGGGCATGAATCTATCTATAAATGTCTGTACGTCTGTAATGCACATAACTCGAGAACCGAGTTACTCTGCACTCCCCCACAGGGAGTCTGCCGGTAGTCCAGAACCATCACAAAAGCCTCTGCCCAGGCCCTGGACCTTCATATTTGGGCATGACTGACACAGAACTCCATATATAGGAATAAAGGGAACTCCATATATAGGAATAAAGGGACACAGAGAGACAGATACAGAAATCTCCATATATGGGCATACAAGGGACACAGACAGATGGGTGGCACAGGTACTTGGGTGGGGCACCAACTCGGTGCTCTACAGCTGGGCACCGGTCTAGTAAGACAAACATTAAAAGTTAGTTAGCTGACTGGGGTACCCCTGGGCTCTATACCAAGTCTGCAGTATAGAGCGTCGCAGTCCCGCACCCTACCAGGGCCCAGGAAATGATTCCCCGTTCATTTTCCTCACAGACATTTCAAAAAGTATTTATTTAAAGACATTTTAAGCCTCGTACAGCCAACTCGAGTTGTGACAAATAATAATAATTAGAAAGAAGAAGAAAACGGCAGGTTACAACACTTTCTTTGTTGTTTTTCTTCTTTGTAATTATTTGTTTGGTCCAAATTTGTCACAACTCGAGTTGGCTTTGTACGACGCTTATAAGGTCTTTAAATAAATACTTTTTGAAATGTCTATGGGAAAAATGCATTGGGAGTTATTTCCTGGGCCTGGCGTCATCATGAAAGGGGGCGGGAACTGCAACGCTCTATACACTAGACTAGACTAAAATGTTAGGGAGGGACTAGTGGAGAAGAGATCCAGTAGAACTAAAAGACAAGTCATTTTATGCTTGGTTGCGCTAGGGTGTTGCTGAAAACCAATGCAACCAAGTTAGTACAGGAAATCTATGGAAAATACAGGATCAACCTCAAACTAATTGCAAAAGAACCAAACTGATTTTGTATCTTCAATATTTCCTGAATAACAATATATGGCAAATATTTTCTAGATTTCCTTTTGCTTTAAGTGATATGTCAAACTAGAGGGTAATCATGATGCTGAATCCATTACAAGCATTAGTTTTGCATAAAAAACTCCTTGTGCTAAAAACGGCCATAGCCATCATCACAAATGTAAGGTCAGCACATTGGCCAAATTTGGCCCAATGAGTGTTTTTATGCAAAACTAATGCTTGGAATGGATTCAGCATCATGAAAAACCCCTAGTTTGACAAATTTTCGAAACTTTATTTCTTCGCAAAACTCTCGTTCTCAAAAAATACTAATCGAAAAATAATCAATATCATAATATTCCGAGGATTGAGGTGGTGAGTGACGTGCGTTATGTTGCATTTAATCCACGTGTTTTAACTGTTTTGATCCCCGTTTGGTTTACCATTGGCAAGACAAAGGAAAAACAGCGCCCCCTTAAGAAAAGTCAGTATTTGACTGTTGAAAAGTCAAAACGTGACTTTTCCATGCGATGAAAATAAGTGGAATGTGTATCGGAGGAGGCACGTGTTTTCAATACCACGCCTAGGAGCAACCAGTCAGAAGGCAAACCAGAAGACTACACAAGGGAATGGCAATTGGCATAAAGACAAAATTGGAAGAAAAAGGGTGGGAAATTGGCGCACACACAAAAACGTTAGCGTATCAAGGGGTGATCATGTATACCTGTTGTGCCCCAGACTTGTTTGGAGAAGTTGTTTGGAGAACTTTTTCCTCAGTGCTCTCACTTTCCAGTTTCTTTTTCTTCTCAATGTCCTGTTCTGCTTTCTGGGGAAATAAAACAAACAAGACACTAGAACAGTGGTTCCCACAGTGGAGTCCTGGGACCCCCAGGGGTCCTTGAGGGAGTTCCAGGGGGTCCCCAGCTAAATGATAGTGTGGAACCAAATGGATTTTTATGGGTCTGTAACTCTGAGAGTGTACAAATGGAACCAAATGGACTCAGAGTTAAATTAACATTGATTTTACAATATAAATTGGGGGTCCCAGAGATAGAAATGCCATTAAATGGGGGTCCGTATACTAACGCATGTCAAACTGGGGGGTCCTTAACCCTTAGACAGATTACTACTGGAAAACACGTGGAGTTATGCATTAGTTCTGTCTGACTTGTACGTGATTTTCCGTAGTTCTCTTTTTTTATTAATACCAATTGATTAATTCGGTACGCACCTCTGTATAGAGTATTGAGCATAAATATCAACTACATTTCCCAGAAAACCCGTGTCACGTGACACACGTGTACGCTTTGCCATTGGAAGCTGATCCCACACCCCAGTAAACAGTGGGGGCGGAGGGAGTTTTCATAGTTTTCACTGTTTGACGTCTCGCCCGAGCGATTTTCTATCAGAAAAAGTTGAAAGCAGTAATATTTATTTGAGCGAGTTTTGTGGTAGTAGTATTGATCCATACGCGTCCCAGTCGCCTTCTCCAGTCCCCACCAGCCCGGTCGCTGGGACCGGTGGCTGGGCTTAGAACCGGAGCGGGGACCGGCCACTACCACTCATTGTCTCCTCATCGTCGTCCGATGAGCTATACCGGGAAACCATTGAAAGAAGACGATCAACCCGGAATGTTTTGAGGTAATCTTATTGTAGAAAATGCCCTTCTATAGTGATCAGAAATCATGGACAAAAGAAATCTACAAGCTCACAACGCGTCGCACATAACCACGCGTTGCTTCAGTAAACGATGCATGTTTGTTCTCCGTATTTGTAGACGGTAAATAAAAGGAGCGAACGTTACTCTTCAGATCAGATCGCCTATATGGCACGCTACAATATAAAATAATTGTACTGCCATGCGTGCATGGCTGCATGCCTGCTATGATACATTTGAACTGCACCGACCGACACTAACCCCCCCTCCAGCCATTAGCCAGCACCTTTTACTGTCTACAAAGACGGAGAACAAACATGAAGCTCAAACAGGTCACATGCGCGACGCGTTGTGAGCTTGTAGATTTATTTTGTCCATGAGTTATGAGCTTGCATGATAATCGCATTCATTGTATTGTATACAATCATGATTTTACATTGTTTAGTGTGTCACCGTGTGATGATGATGACGATGATGTCAGATAGCCTACGTCGTCCCCCCCCCCGGCCAATAGCCAGTACCATTTCTGCAGGTTACGTTTGCTAGCAACTAGCCAACAGCCAGTGGAATGTGGCGACGCGATGGTGCTGGATATTATACCCGCGAGCACTCATTGGTGTCATTCTAACGTCGCCTATTTTATCGTGATACTAGCAGCCAGCTCTACAAGCTCAAACAGGTCACATGCACGACGCGTTGTGAGCTTGTAGATTTCTTTTGTCCATGAGTTATATGAGCTTGCATGATAATCGCATTCATTGTATTGTATACAATCACACCCGTGTGAACTGAGTGGTGTAAGGTCTGTATGACGTAATGAAATCATGTCTGACGTAATGAAATCACACCGGGGTGAACAGGGTGAACATAGCAACCATGCTCATTTTTTCTGCACAAACAAAGCCAGTTGTAGGAATCACACCCGGGTGAACAGGGTGAACATAGCAACCATGCTCATTTTTTCTGCACAAAAAAGCCAGTTGTAGGAGTGGTTTACACCACTCAACAATCATGATTTTACATTGTTTAGTGTGTCACCGTGTGATGATGATGATGATGACGATGATGTCAGATAGCCTACGTCCCCCCCCCGGCCAATAGCCAGTACCATTTCTGCAGTGTTTGCTAGCAACTAGCCAACAGCCAGTGGAATGTGGCGACGCGATGGTGCTGGATATTATACCTGCGAGCACTCATTGGTGTCATTCTAACGTCGCCTATTATTTTATCGTGATACTAGCAGCCAGCTACAAACACATGTAATAGTAGCGTGCACTGACAACAGCTAAATGTTTATTTTTTATATATTTAGAACTGACATCAGATGAGGAGGAGGATGATGATGATGAAGACGAAGAGTCAAGACTGCGATGGAGTTCTCCGACACTGAACCGGATTCATTCATTTCAGGGGGGCAGTTTTTTATTTTTTTATTATTATTATTTAGCCTACACACACTGTCAAGAACAACTGGAATGCAGTGGTTTGGGGACACTGGGGAGTTTGGAGACAACTGTTTTGTATGTAGGCCTATTTATTTTCTGTAATATTTATTATAATTTTATTATGTTAGTAGTCATAAAAAATAAAAGACGCTTTTACAATGAGTTAGACCTGTCATGGCTATTTTGTTCACTATTGTGAGGTTTATTGTATATGACTAAGCGAGTTTCAACTGTGATTTACTCTGTAACGGTAGATGGTAATAACTCAATTTCTTTTTTATAATACAGTATACATTCAAGTCTATATTTTGATACATTTCATGGGCACCAAGTCATATCAAAACAATGTCCTTGGATGTGTTTTTTATCAAAACTGTGTTTCTTCATAATAGGTTTTTGAGATACATGCATGAATAGACAAGGTACTGGTAAGACTATGTAAACATGGTATATATCAAAATGTGCGTTAGAATGTCTAATTTTACCCCAAAAAAGAATTGAGTTTATATGATGTTCCAATTCAGAGATATGGGGACTTTTAGCTGGATAGGTCAGATTGATCATGACTGACCATGCTATTTATAGATGGCAAAATATCTACAGTGGTACATGTGAGAAACTTTTTATTTTATTTTAATTGAACTAGACAACTCACCCTTTAAAATGAGATATTGCATGGCTATGTACGCCCAGCAGAAAAAAAGTTATTTAGAAAATAAAACTTCAACCGGGCATAACTTTTTTTGTTGTCCTAGAAACACTACCCAGTGTAAATGCAGGCTCTTTTAAATGGCTTCCAACACAAAAACTAAACATTTTATCAACTCAGTTCATTTTTTTCCTGGAAGCAGACAAGTCAAGCTTTCTCTGAAGGTCTTTCGTTGTCACACATTCACAACAGAGAATTTTCAATAAATCATTCAAAAACGGGATTATGCCATAGAGAAGTCTACCTACTATATAGAAATCCTTGAAACGCTCAAAGAGTTAAATGGTAAATGGTGCGTTTATATAGCGCCTTTATTCAAGGCGCTTTACAGAGATTCACCCATTCACACACCGATGCCGGAGGAAACCCATGCAAGGCACCAACCTGAGCAATTAGGGGTTCAGAGTCTTGCTCAAGGACACTTCGACTCTGGGAGAGCCCGGGTTCGAACTGGGAACCTTGCGGTTCCCATCCGATCACTCTACCGCTGAGCCACTGCCGCCGCAGAGAATCACTGCTAGAGCCGTAAAGATCTTCTCTTACGGGGGTCCTTGGCATATCTTTTCAAATGGGGGTCCGCGGGCTAATGAGTGTCAATTTGGGGGTCCTTGACATGAAAAGGTTTGGGAACCCGATGATTGAGGCCTTTGAACACACTTTCAGAACACCACAAGCCAGTTGGTTGGGACACATCCTCACCTTATAGGCCTTCACAAAGCGGACGAATGTGGGGAAGAACATTGAGGGTTGCGTGGTTTTGGCGTTCTCTCCAAAATACTCCACCGCAAAGCCATAGGCCTCCTAGAGGAGGAACGGGGAATGTGAGAGGAGAGCAAGAAACACTATGTTTATGAGAAGTGCGTTGCTCAAAGACGTTGTGTCATGTCCCACCACCACCCACCAACCTGTGCCTTCTTGCTGTCTTTGATCAAAGCCTCCAACTGTTCACTGTTCGTCTTGATGAACTCCTTCAACACGGTGTTGTCTTCCTGCACCAAGAACTCCTTCTTACTCAGCTCCATTCCCCGCTCTAAGGAGCGAATGTCCTGGAGAATACCGTCCAAGGAGACTGGCAAAGAATAAAAACAAATCAAAGAGTCAATCACTTAAACCCTCCAGTCCACACGGTGTGCATCGATAGAGAAAATAGCTGTTCTACAAGCCCAGAATCAGGATGCTAGGGTTCATGTAATCACTAAAGAACAGATTCCGAGCTGCGCTATGAATCTGTCGGCAGGGGTATTCAGAACCCGTCTACATTGTCGTTAGTGGGAATAAAAAAATAGGCACCCCACCAGAAGGCGGACCTCACCAAACAGGCAACTCCTGCCATCCAGAGTTAAATTCCAAGGAAAACAGGGCGCCGTTTTTTCTTTTTTTGTTGATGGGTTCCCAGATTGGGGTTCACGTGGTTAAATCGGGGTTTTACTGGCATGTCTACTTTAGCGGACGAGTCCGGGTGTGTCTTGGTATAATTATTTTTATTACACATTTATAAATTATATACTCCTTATATACTCCTTTCCCAACATTTAACAGCACACTGAGCAGAGGCAAATTCTATAGAGGGTATGCACATGCATAAAGTGAGTGGCAAATCGAGTGGCAAAGTGAGTGACAAAGTCAGTTTAATGCAATCAAATACAACTTTTCTGGATGTATGGGCTGTCAAGGCCAAGGACTGTCTAAAGAGGACGAGACGCGAAGACCGTACGGGCAACGCCATGTTGCTTATGGTGCTCCATGGAAGGAAAGAAACATGCGCAGTTGAGACCAAGGAAGCTGAACACGGAAGTGTTGGCTGCATATAGCCCATTGCGCATGTTTCTTTCCTTCCATAAGCAACATGGCGTCGCCCGTACGGTCTTCGCGTCTCGTCCTCTTTAGACAGTCCTTGGTCAAGGCCAGGAAGTAGTTTTTGCCACTCAGTAGGCGTTCCCGCATAACTTCCGGGTGTGATGATGATGTCATGTCACTTGCATACCCTCTATACTATATAATCCTATAGTAAAAAGAAAGTTTTGACCACCATCAACCTGGCATTCATATTTACATGACTTTCACACACATTTTAAATAGGCTATTTTCACAACGAATACACTTTAGACTTTGACTGCGAGTAACAAAACGTTTGAAAAGCACTACGTCTATTTTACCTAGAGCAGCCTTGTCCAAAAAGTGAAGCTCTGAGTGAAAAGAGATGAGGTCAGGGTATTTCTCCTGGACTATGCTGCAGATGAAGTGAAGGAGGGTCTGGGAGCGGTCCGTGGACTTTGTCTCTAACAGCTGAAGAAAAAAAGAAACAATAGTAGAGTGATTGAGGGGTTTCCAGGTGGTCCCCAGCTAAATGATGGAGTTGATAACCACATTTTATGTGGACATATTCTTTTGTTTTGGGTCTGCAAGCATACATCTCATGGTGGTCCGTGGCTCAAATGCAGAATAAATAATGGACCTTGATAAGAAAAGGGTTGAACACCACTGTTTTAACCCATTTTGGGCGGGAACCCCTTTTGGTGTTTTAAGCATTACGTTATGCTTTAGCCATTGAAAAATAGCAGATCTACAAGCTCATAGCGCGCCACCGAGTGGCGCGCTACGAGCTTGTAGGTCTGCTATTTTTGAAAAATCGTTCAAATGTGGCGCAAATCATTGAATATATATTTCAGAGCGAACATTTAACTAAACTATTTGCTTCTGGGGGGGTCCCTGGAACTACATATTTTGAGATGGGGGTCCGTGGCCCTATAGAGATAATTCTGGGGGTCCTTGACATGAAAAAGGTTGAGCACCACTGACATAGAAACATAGGTTTTTCAGAAAAATGTTAGGTTAGAAGCCTTTTTTTTAAAAGGAAGAACGAAGGAACTGACCAGGTCCAGGCTCTGCAGGCGAAACCCGCCAGCTGCTCCCCTCTTACTGCTGTTCATGTAGTTACCAAAGGCTAGGATGATCTGCAGGACAACAGAGGAGATGGAGAACATCACATACTGCTAGGAGTGCACCATCTATACCTGCTGTGCTCTCTGCCATACTCACTTCTAACATCTTTTTTAGTTTGGCCGAAGACTTTATGGACAGGGATGCAGCGATGATGGAGTTCAGTTGCTGTGGATGAGAGATCAATACAATAAACCTCAAATCTTAGAGAGAACACACACACACACACACACACACACACACACACACACACACACACACACACACACACACACACACACACACACACACACACACACACACACACACACACACACACACACACACACACACACACACACACACACACACACACACACACACACACACACACACACACACACACACACACACACACACACACACACACACACACACACACACGATGCTAACCGGCTGCAGGCGCCAGGCGCTTTACGGTCTCCGGGAAGTTTCCCATGTAGGTGAGCGTGTTGATTCGCTGGCTCAGGCGAGGGATCTTCCCAAAACGAATCATGAACTGGTCTTCGTCGGACAGCTCCTCCATGGGACGGCCCTCCTTCTCGTAGTTTTGCAGGAGCTTCAGCTCATAGTCCGACGGGACAAAGTGCTCCAGCAGCTCCAGGAAGTCTAACTCCAAAGCCTGCTGGTCATAGCTGGACAGACCAGACGTGTGATACAGGATCAGTGGAATCATGTACAAATTATTAATAATCACATTCATAACAGGCAAACGATTTGACGACAATACGCAAACATTCATTGAAAACAGCAAATCTATAAGCTCACAAGGCCTTGCGTCACAATGCGTTGTGAGCTTGTAGATCAGTTATGCGTGATTTGGTGTAGAGGGAAAATAATCACACTCGTGTGAAGTGAGGGGGCGCGTCACTTCTTTAAACGGACATCGTACTCTATGTTTGTTTAAAGTACTCTAAACAAACATTAGAAAATCCATAGACTTATGACGACATTTCTGAAAGCCAGATGTTGGAGGGGCTAGTGACCCTCATAAAGGAGGGGACCAAGTATAGACCCTTGACGGACCCTGATCAACAAGGCGTATGGGGTTTAAGTAGTTCATATTTATAATTATAATGTGTTAATGATAATAGCTGTAGTGGGAAAACCACAAATGTTTATTGTTGAGATGGTAAAAGCAGTGAGATCAGTGCATACGTCTCTATAGCGGTGCAGATGTCCACTGGGCTCATTCCCGCCTTGCGGAGCGTGATGGCCAGGTTCTTGGCCTTGTTGCCCTCAATCAGGGACACCTTGCTGGGGGTCTTCGACTTCTTCATGGACACCCTCACTGTGGACAGAGCTTTCGGCGTACCCTGGGCTTTGGTCTTAAACTGCTCTGCAAATAGATCCATGTCCAATTCCTAATGAAACACAGTGAGAGAGAAAGTAACCTGGGCTGCAGGGAGTGAACGAATGAGCTCTGCGTCATTGGTTGGAGAACCGAGGACATGAGTCATCTTACCTCCAACACCTGCTCGTCGTCCAGTTCACTGAACACGGTGCCCGACACCTGGTTGGGTTTCAACGCCTGCCAGTTTAACAGTGGCATCTTGAACTTGGTCTCAATGGGCTTCCTCTTCTTTGCTGCTGAGGAGAGAAATACAATTTAGGCATTTAGCAGACGCTCTTAATCCAGTGACATTTACAGTAAGCAAGAACAATACATGTAATACATCAAATATATAGAAATAGTCATCAAGAATCAGAAGCAAGCTAAGAACCTAACATCCGTCTAACAGTAGAATCTGTTTATCTATTAAGAAAGAAAGAAAGAAAGAAAGAAAGAAAGAAAGAAAATTATTAAATAGTGAGAACGATAAATGCAATACAAGAAGTGCCTTCAGGAATGATGGAGTTATGATTGTACATGAACGTTCCATAACATAGGGCTGGTCCTCAGCCAGTCTCTTTACCGGGTTCACTGCCCGGGGCAGGTGGCGCTCCGGGGGGAGGTGGGGGTCCGGGTGGGGGTGGCGCTCCGGGAGGGGGTGGGGGTCCAAAGCCAGGCGGGGGAGGAGGCGGGGGCAAACATCCAGGCGGGGGAGGAGGAGGTGGAGGGGGCGGGGGTGGAGGAGGACCGGGAACAGAAGAACCCAGTGAGGGAGGAGGAGGTGGTGGTGGTGGAGGAGGAGGTGGAGGAGGAGAAGCAGCAGTCACCCCTCCTGGACCACCAGGCAGAGGAGGAGGAGGAGGTGGAGGAGGAGGAGGTGGAGCGGCAGGGAGGACGGGCGGTGACTGTGAAGGAGAAGAAGCTGAATCGGGCGTGTCGCTTTCGGAGGGTGTGGGCTGCGGGGGGTCGGAGGCCGCCGCGGCGGCGGCAGGGATGTACTCTACCACGGTGACGGGGATCACCTGGATGTCCAGGCCCCCGGAGGGGGAGCGCCCCAGGCGGATCAGCCCCTTGTCCTGCAGCTCCTGGACCTTCTGCTCCAGCTCCAAGGAGGACGAGGAGCTCTGGGCCGGCGTGTGACTCACACGACGCTCCCGGTCCTTCTCCCTCTCCCTGTCGAGCTCTCTCTCTCGCTCCCTCTGCTGCAGGGAGCCGACCTGAGAGCTGTACTCCCGCAGGCTTTCCTGTGTTAACACACACACAAACACACACAGCAGACGGTGGGGATGGATTTAGAATGCCATTTATAAAGCTCTGACGGGGATGGAAATAAATACCACCAAAAAAGATGTGATGTAAAAATCACACACACAATATCTCAGCAAGATATAAAGGCTATTCTGGAAATTCTGAATACTCCCTCCATTAATTACCAGCTCAGTGGCTTTGTGGTTACAGTGTCTGCCCTGATACTAGTAGGTCTGTGTTCAATCCCCGGTCTGGTCATACCAAAGACTATAAAATGAGTACCCATTGCCTCCCTGCTTGGCAGCATTATATAAGCATTATATAAGCACATATAAGTACTCTAGTAAACACCATTTAAAAAGACATATCATAAATGCATTTTTTAAATAAATGTATTACTTAAAAAAAAACATTTAGAACTAGAAGTCTGAAAAAAATCATTTTTTTCATAATTACAGTTCTAGGAAACACAGAATGGGGGGGCTTTTATATTATTTCCACGCAACAGCTCTAAGGTATATTAATGACATAGTAAAATGTTGAAAATGAGTGGAATGCCCCTTTAAGTGGTTAAGTTCATCAGGCTGTACACGCAGCGTTCGTCCACACGAGGCAGTACAGCACGGCACTCACCTTGAGCAGGCCGTTCTCCTTGGTGCTCTGCATGAGCTGAGTCTCCAGCTCAGCGCTTCTCTCTGCAGTCAGAGTCGCAGCCTCCTGCAGCCTCTTGCTCAGCTAGAACAGCACATATAAGAAAGGGTCCCGCAGGATTTTAATGACATTTACATAAAGTCTCGGTTATTATGGACAGACCAGGGACTCTTATGCCAGATTTAGACTTGGCTGCAGTGGCGTGCACAGACATTTAGAGGGGCAGGTGCTCAAGTTAAAAAAGGGCACCTTGTGCAGCGCGTGGAACCGGCCGGTTGCCTTAATCCATTTTGGGCGGGAACCCCTTTTGGTGTTAGCATTATGTTATGCTTTAGCTATTGAAAAATAGCAGATCTACAAGCTCATAGCGCGCCACCGAGTGGCGCGCTATGAGCTTGTAGGTCTGCTATTTTTGAAAAATCAAAAAAAAAAAAAAGAGAAAAAAGTTTTTTTTCTTCTTTTTTTTTTCAAAAGGGCACATTGCCAAAAGGGCAGGGGGTGCTCTAGCACCCCCTAGTGTCTGTCTGTGCGCGCCACTGCTTGGCTGTGTGTGCCGTGTGTGAGATTGCTGATCTACGAGCTCACAACGGGTGAGCTTGTAGATCCGCTGTTTTTGATGTGCAACGCCACGCAGCTCACGACAATACAAATATTGATTTATTTTGTAGTTATTGAATTTTGTTGTTATTCTTCATGTCATGTGACTCATCTAGTCTATGTCATGTCGATTGTACAGTTTAGGGCCTAAATGGAGACCGCAAGGACTTTTTCTGGTGCTATCTCTTTTAGACTAAGTGCTTCATTTTTGTCCATGCTCAGCTATACCCTTTATCCCTATAGACTAGGCTTGATTTCAGAAAATGTGCTTATTTAAAGTGCTGAAGGCAAATCGTGTTAATTTATTACATACATGTTTTCTAGGGGTATTAAGGGCTGCTGAATCAAAATCTGCTGTATGTATAACTCAAAAATGGATGCTAAGCCCTGAAAAAAAATGGCGGCCACCATTATACTGAAATATATTACATAGCATCTTTTTGACCAAAAAAAAAAAAAAAAAAGGTATAGAAACTTTTTTTTTTTTTTTTAATTAGGTTTTCATATATGGGGAATAAAATGAAATATTCAGATTTCAAATAAAGTGTGAGTAAATTGCGTAAAACTCATATACCTATTTTAAAGAAATATACCAGACCACACTTTAAATGTAAATCAGATTTACTGATAGGGTTAATAAAGTTATTTGCTTTTACAAATGTGTTTAACCCTTTTTAAAGTGGTAAAGAAAAATAATAAAAACATGAAATATACAATACAGTAGACAATACAAGAACAGTGGTAAACCCTTTTTAGAATGAACCAACACTAGGCCTTGTAGGCCTTGTAATATAACCAAATAGGCTCTAGCCTTTAAACCAGTGGAACCAAATAAACTCTACCTAATGTAGAGTCCCTTCAATAAAACCAAACACTCTTGACTTGGCTTAAAATAAAATATCAAAACCCAAACTCTTCAAAACCTTTAGATTTCGTACCAAAATCCCTTTTACATGACTTTAACCAAAATCAGATTACTATTCCTAAATAGCAGATATAAAATACAAAACCCTAATACATTAAACACACAGTGGGCCCACACTCATACACGCGCGCACACACAAACCAAAAGTTGCAGCCTGATCATGGTGATGGTGGGGTGATGTAGCCTGGATCCAGCCCAAAGACCCCGCCCACTCTCTGAGTGGACTGAGTCTCTTCAAGAAAGCTACAGTCTGATAATCAGGCTAAGCTCAATGGACGTTGAGAACTAAAAACTGCAGTCATTTATGTTGCATTATTGACACGTTTCAGCATGGCAGTGTGTTGCGTTTACCTCTGTTGTACTGACACGAGATTCTGGGTTGAGACTTTTACAAAGTTTCTTTTTGCATGGGGTCTTCGTTGGCGTGTCACGGTCCCTCTTCGCCACTCTGTCAGATCCTCCGTCGTCTGTTTCGGTCCCGACGTTATGCTTCCATTTATTAATAGTACTTATGGACTCTTCTACCCTGACAAGTACATTGTAAGTAACATGCCTTGCAGATCCTCCCAGAAGAGATGCCGGGTCGACACTGGAGAACGACCCCGATATCTTTGAAACGATCGCTTAAGAGTTTCTCTGCATTTACGCTGCTAAATAACACTCGTGTGTTTGTTATAACCCCCTTAACTTCCACGTTTTTCTTACACAGACGGCACGACTTCTTTACCTCCCCTTTGTCGTTGTTCGCCATTGTTTTTATTCTCCTTATTTATTAATGTTGTTTTGCCTCCACTGATAAATCCCTCCTAATTCAAGTGTGATTCACGCATGCGCAGCAATGTGAGCACCCGTGTCGCCTGCAAACGACGTCAGATGAAGGCGGATCTGTGGCTATCATGTGATTGGTTGAGGGAAATTCTAATCCCCTCCCCCTTGTAATCGCTCAGACAGGAGACAATGTCAGACTACAGTCTGATAATCAGGCTAGGGGTGATGATGATTTAATCCTCCGTCCTTGTTGATGAGCAACTGCAAAAGTCCTACTCACAGTTCTTTGTCAGATCTGTAGAACAGTTCGTGAGGTGGCGAGATGTGATGAAGCCGAGCAGACTGCAGGAACGTCGAATCCTCGTCAGGAACACACTCCAAAACACAGTCTCTTAGAATGAGCCAAAGTCTCCTCTTGTTGAGAACTAACTTGCTTTCTTCACTCAGTCCAAGCACATGTTACTTTACCACTCACTTAAGACTTTTTATAACTCACTCAAACAAAACAGACACAAGAATCATGCACTGTGCATCAAACTATCAGAGAAAACTTCCACTTCACTTCTGTGTCATGTCAACCTGTGTCAGGTCATACACACTCTGGTGAAACTGTCCAGTAAAGTTCCACTCACTCAATATTCTCTCTCCTCCTAGCCTCGGTCCCAGGCTCACTTAACTGCGAAAAAGAAGAGCCTGGTCACAACCTAAGGCAGAGAAGCTATCGAAAGGCCCCCGGAAGTTAACGTTTTTTGACCAATCGCAGCGTTGTGTTCCCGAAAATGTATTCCCGCTGAAATGATCATTGGGTGGGGACTAGTAAACACAGCCGCACCGCGTGACGTAGTTATCTTACACGCAACACTTCCGCCACTTCCGCTGATAGTCTTTTCAGCGTAGGTCTTGCCCAGGGTGCTCTCCTCCCCACTTCACCCAATTGAGAAACCCCCAATCAGAATACATCACATGATCATACACCAATCAGAATGAAGAACTCCAGTACCTGGTTAACTGTCTCATTTACTCTTGGCTCAGTAAACTCATTCAAACTCATGCCAAATCGCATGGAACTTGCTTGAATTATCCATCATAACATAACACATTTTCTCCATGTGTAATATACAAGTCAGTTCAGATAACCAAGAGTGAGGTCTGTTATTTCTGAAATACTAGGACTGGATGTGAGGTCTGTTATTTCTGAAATACTAGGACTGGATGCAGTGGACTGTGTGCACAGACATTTTGAGGGGCAGGTGCTCAAGTGAAAAAGGGCACCTTGTGCAGCGCGTGGAACCGGCCGGTTGCCTTAATAGTGTGACTGAGATGTATAGATTTTGGGGCCTAAATAATATATTAGAAGCTATTTTATCAAGAATTGATCAATGTCACCATGGTCCACATACTGTAGTCAGTACTGTACAAAAAAAAGCTTTTTATGCTTGTCCTCCAACAGCATATTGTTAGGCTCATTAAAGGTGTAATTCACTGGCATGCACTTTAATGTCTAGACTTTGAGCTTCCTGATAATCTGATATCAAAATTATGTGTGACTGAGTGGCATAATTACTCCCCTGTTTTATTACTGTTAGTTGTGTAAAGAGATAAGAAATGTAGGTTTATGATTTCCATGAAACCATGTGGTTTCAAAAAATAACCGTTGGATTCAGCAGACCTTAATACCCCTAGAAAACATGTATGTAATAAATTAACACGATTTGCCTTCGGGGGTTCATATTTTTGGGAAACGGACTCAGTCTACTAAACTTCTTTGCCTTTTTTTACCATTTTGAAAACATTTTTGAATAGTTCAACTAGCCGATCTACATCGACACATTGTAAGCTTGTAGATTGGCTATTTTAACTATTCAAAACTTTCAAAATAGTAAAAAAAAAAAAAAAGTAGTTTAGGGATAAAGGGTTTAGCATGGACAAAAATAGAGCCCTCAGTGTTCGACTGTACTCTGTTGCTGTTTTTACATGTCTAATAAACCATAAAAATAAAAAGATTTAGTTGACTACATGGTAAATGGTACATTTATATAGCTTTTCATCCAATGCTCTTTACATGGATTTATTGTGCATTATTTACATTCACCCATTCACACACCGATGACGGAGGAAACCATGCAAGGCACCTAACCCGCACATCAGGAGCAATTAGGGGTTTAGAGCCTAAAAACCTAGAAGAATTTTATTCAAAAGACTAGATGACTAAAACTAAATCAAAATAAACTCCTCCACACGACCAAGCATGAACGGGAGCTCCTCAGCGTGCATGCCGGGGGCTAACCTGTGTGTTGTGCTCCTGCAGCTCGTTGACGTGGTCGAGCACCGGCCCTCTGTTCTCTGCATCCTCCAGCAGAGCTCCAACGTCCAGCACGTTGTCCAGGTACGCCTGGATCTGCACCTGGAGCTTCTCGCTCTCCGTCAGCGACAGAGTCTGATGTCACGTCACACACACACACACACACACACACACAGACACGGTAGTAATGGAGGTGGTCTCGGGACCGATTGAAGTGTACTCGGATACGGATCGATGCAATGTGAAAGCACTGAATACAATTGAATCAATCAAGTGTACTCGGGTGCGGAAGAATCAAGGCCAATGTGAATCATGGCCAGCGGGGACCAGGCAATATCGTATTCGGGAACAGTTTGAATCAAACTGACTCAGTGTGAATCGGCCCCAGGAGTGGACATCTGAATCACAATCAAGCATCAGCTTACCTCCAGATACTGGTCTAGGCCGAGGTGAGTGAACTCGTACTGTAGATGGACACGGAAGTTCATGTTCTCCACCGAGTGGACCACAATGTTGATGAACTGCATGCAGGCCACCTGGAGAGATGTACACATTTGGTCATTATAACCACAGCTTCGGGCTCACATTTGTAAGCAAATTATTTTCCAGGCATCATCTGTGCCTCGTTTGTATTGAACGGGACAGTGGAGACAGGCAGGAAGACATAGATGGACGAGGAGTCATGCAAACACTAGTTCCAAACTGGGGATTCCAACTCAGGACATTGACATTTTTAATAATGCATTAGAACAGGGGTTCTCAACCCGTGGGTCGCGACCCCTCGGGGGGTTGCCAAATTATTTTAGGGGGTCCCCAAATTATTTTCCAAAAAAAAAAAAAAAAAGATTTTTTTAAAAATTTTATTTTCACGATTTTTCAAAAATAGCAGACCTACAAGCTCGTAGCGCGCCACTCGGTGGCGCGCTATGAGCTTGTAGATCTGCTATTTTTCAATAGCTAAATTATAACAATGCTTAAAACACCAAAAGGGGTTCCCGCCCAAAATGGGTTAAGGTTATTGTAGCAGTCAATTTATATTGGGGGTCGGGAGGGGGCGGGGCGGGGGTCCCGAGACGTTGCCAAAGCATTTCCGGGGGTCCCCGGCCAAAAACGTTGAGAACCCCTGCATTAGAATACCTGATGTACCCGAGTCGCACAGCGATAACAACTTGTGTTTAAGCAAAAGGCACATAAAAATCACTTGTCTGTGTCAAACAGTGACATCTTCTTGTGATGACATGAAATTAGGCTTAACTGCTTGTACCCCCGAGGATACCATCATCCCCCCTTTTTTGATTGGCAGACATTATCTAGACCAGTGGTTCTTAATGTCCTGGAGGGGGAAGCTTTACACGTTAAAATAAATACGAGAGATTGTTCAAGAATGGCACTGTCATTATCGCTATGTCTACTATGCAGAATAATGGACCAAAGGACAAAATAGCAGACAGAATCAATGGTTCCCAGAGATAAAGATCTTGTGGCCCGTGGCCTAATCATACAGTTGGAGGCCATCGATATTGTCCTTTTCTTTTTGCTGAGGTTTGCGTGATCTGCGCAAAAGGACAGTTAACCCATTTTGGGGCGGGAACCCCTTTTGGTGTTTTAAACATCGTTATAATTTAGCTATTGAAAAATAGCAGATCTACAAGCGCATAGCGCGCCACCGAGTGGCGCGCTACGAGCTTGTAGGTCTGCTATTTTTGAAAAATCGTGAAAATATTTATTTCAGAAAACTGGAGGATTTAGAAGGATTTTTTAAAATTTTGAGGTCAGGCCTAAATGGGTCAAATGATAAGGGACAATATCGGTGGCACCCAACTGTACACATTAATGTTGATCACATACCATGAAGTCAATGTTGCTGTCGTCATTGGCGAAGTAATCCATCAGCTTCTCAAAGCGGTTCTTCTCTCTGCTCACCTGAGAAAGAGAATGTGTTAAAAAGAAAGTCCACTCTACCAAAGATCATCTTCTTTTGTGAGTTTGTTTCTAAAGCCAACCCATGAAAGTCCTCATTTGTTTTTTGCACTCTGCAAATATCTAAAATCATCCATATGGACTTTTACAACCAAACATCTGGTATTCAGATCGCCACGCACTGAAAACTGGTGTGAAGTACTGTATTGCACACAACTCAGTTGGGGTGTAATTACAACACTCGCCTCCTCGTCAAAGACAAACTTAATCACCTGATATACAGTATGTTTTAATCAGCCTCTCGTTGAACAACAGACCAGCATGGGACTGCCAGACAAACAGGAAGTTAGTGTTGCAAGCACTGCTTTATCAAGCAGTGTGTGTGTGTCACACACTGCTTGATAAAGCAGTGTGTGACACACACACGCCGACACGCGAGCACCACACGCAACATGTGTTGCAGAGTATTTTCTCTAGTCTAGGAGGCTACTAGACAGAAATAAGTGAAGAACATTATTGCTCAATTGATCATTGGTGCGTGAGTGTGAGTTCCTCTTAGACTAGGCTTGATTTCAGAAAATGTGCTTATTTAAAGTGCTGAAGGCAAATCGTGTTAATTTATTACATACATGTTTTCTAGGGGTATTAAGGGCTGCTGAATCCAAATCTGCTGTATGTATAACTCAAAAATGGATGCTAAGCCCTCAAAAAAAAAAGGCGGCCACCACTATACTGAAATATATTACATAGCATCTTTTTGACAAAAAAAAAAGGTATAGAAACTTTTTTCATATATGGGGAATCCAATTCAATGTTTGGGTTATACATACAGCAGATTTGGATTCAGCAGACCTTAATACCCCTAGAAAACATGTATGTAATAAATAACACGATTTGCCTTCGGGGTTCATATTTTTGGGAAACGGACCCAGTCTATCTAAAGCAAAGCAAAGCAAAGTAACTATATTTACCCAGGGTATCTGGGCTAAGCTCAATAACTTGTTTCCAGCCAGGCCCTGCTCATAGAACATTTCATGGTAGTGGTTCAATGCCTTGCTCAAGGGCACTTCAGCGGTGGTAATTTTAACGTACCAACCGGCCACCGCTGCCACGGTGGCCGAGACGAGGAAAAGTGGAGAACGAACGATACCGACAAATAACTACTGAGCATTGAAACCATTTCAGATACTCAGAATCAATGTGTAGCCTATTGAAAAATGTGTATTTATGATACCACTAAACCTCATTGATGTGTACATTAGAATGCAACAACACATAATGGCCGCCTGAGGTTGATCCCTTCCTCCTCTCTTCTCATAACACCAGGCTGTGCATTCTAATCCATACATGGGCAACTGGCGGCCCGGAGGCCACATGCGGCCCCCACCTTCACTTAATGTGGCCCGCAGGTAAATATCCGTATATTGATATATTATTTATTTCAACTGTTACAATTCCAAAACATGCAAATAAACATGACCTGTCTATATTAGTAGCTGGATTACTAGAATTAGAATTTTGTTGTCTTTTTTATGTCCAATGTATTTGCATTTAAGTTCATAAAGTTCATAAAGTTAACAAGTAACCCATAACTAAATGCATTCTAATTATTTGATCAGCCCAAAACATTGTGTTTATTGTCATGATTTGTCACAACTCGAGTTGGCTTTGTCCGCGGCGTAAACGTCTTTAAATAAATACTTTGAAAAGTCTATGAGGAAAATGAACAGGGAATTATTTCCCGAGGGGGCGGGACTGCGACGCTCTATTGGCATACTTAACAGGCCCTGTAATGCTAAATGAGGGCAGAGATAGAGCCAAGTTTGAGGTACTATAAAACTCCTTCATGGCCCTTTTGTGGGTGAGACTTGATATCAACATTGAATTGATAAGAAATAGTTTTTTCTGAGGATGTAAACCACTTCGGACATGTGGAATGGGACTTAAGGTTTACCAAAAAAGAAAACATGCATTAACATTGATAAACCACAGGGGGGCATAAGGAAGCCAGATGCCTGGCTTCTGCTTCTCAAACTTGTATACTTTTCACTCCTGCCATGAATGTAAACCTGGTCTTCCATGATCAAACAGATATCCTGGCTCACTGATATATGCTTCAGTTGCACAACAGTATACAGATTGGCGCCCGCTGGCCAAGTGGTCCAGGCGCATGCCACATATAGGCTTTGTCCGGACAGCATGTTGCGTGTTCGAGTCCCGTTCATGACGATACAGGCCTGCTGGGTTTACATTTAGAGCTCTTGGTATATGGCGTGTGTGCGCACACAGCTCTGCTCTTTCTAAATAAGAGTATGTATTGGATATATTGTGCCAAGAACGCATCGTGTTAAACCCGATTTATACTTGGTTGCGCACCGGAAACAAGCAGATATGCAAGCTCACATCGCATCACTGCACGATGCGTCGCAAGCTTGTTGATCGTCTATTTTCAGTGGGCGACACCCACACAACTAAGTATGACTCAGGCTGCAGTCAGATGGACGAGTAGTCAGAGAAGGGAAGTTTGGAAAGAAATAGCACAAATGAACAGATGTGATGACATTATAAACCATATGACGATGACGCCTCACCTCTCTGAAGTTGTCAAAAGCAGAGAGAATGATGTCGTGGCCTCCCCTCACCAGACACACGGCAGCCAGCAACTCCAACACCAGCGCCTTAGTTCTGTCACAGAGGATGGAGTATAAAGTTCTCATATGCACTTAATGTCCTCAAAGTCCACCAAGCTTTGAACTGAGCAGATTGAACCAGAGATAATGGCCAAAACATCTTTAAAACAGCCACTTTCCCCCAATTTTCGAGTGACGATTTTCAGATTGAGTTTTTGCCATTGTTGCCGTTTTTCTTTAATAACACGGGCTAGGAAGGTCGGACAGCTACAAACTAGATTACGTAGTAAAGTTCACTTTGAACTGCATCCAACACATCCACTTCCGTTGGTCTTACCGTTCAACTGCTAGGGGCAGTTGAAATGTATTATTTTATGGGGTAGTAGACCGGACAACAACGTCGGGTTGTGTCGGGTTCAGGCAGGGTCGGGCAGAATTTGAGAACTCTGACTAAGATATGGACGCACGCACATATGTACATACCTGGCATTCCTGCTGTTGAGACTGAGGGTGATCTCATTGACACAGCGCGGATGAGTCATCACCAGGTTAAAGCCAGACTGCAAGAAAAGGAGAAAAAGGTGTTTTAGCACTTAAGACAGATTTCTAAGAATAGAAGATCACAATGCAGTCGGATCGGAAGGCAACATCCCCTCTTTTTTCTGGCCAACAAGGTGCTCAATGTTGTAGACAGGGTCAGATATCTGGGTCACATCATTAGGGATGACCTCAGTGATGATAATGATGTACAGAGACAGCTTTGTAAATTGTATGCACAAGCCAACATGTTATCTCGAAAATGTCTACTGATGATGTCAAGATAGCCCTTTTTAAAGTGTACTGTACTCGGTCGTATACTGCCCACTTGTGGTGCAGCTACAGTAAAGGTAAATATAATAAGTTGCAGGCGGCATATATGCTCTCAGAATCCTGCTGAGGTTCCCGAGGTGGACAAGTGCCAGCCATCTGTTTGTAAACAGTGGTGTTCCTACCCTGGATGCTGTTCTCAGGAATCTAATGTACAGTTTTATGATGAGGTTGAATCATAATGACTTTGACCATGCCTAAGAAGAGCAGCATCAGGTACACTTCCTGCTTCTGGAAACACTGGATAGTGTGTTTTTTAGATTTTTGTATATGATTTTGTTGCCGTTTTTAATTGCTGTTGTATAGTCCCCTGTATTGTTAATTGTTATGGACCATGTAGTCTGAAATAAAGATTGATTGAATCACATCAAAACATATTGTAAGCTTGTAGATATGCTGCGTGTGTGTGTGCGTGCGTTGTTGTTTTTGTTGACACCAGTTACAAGGGAGGTCCTGATTCTAGAAGTAGGCTGGGTTTTTGATTTGTACATGGACAAGGCTTTTCAAGAAGCATTCAAAGTGCCAACCGTTACTTAGAATCATAACAAACTTCGGGTACGGATATAGACTCTCCATACTCATATTTAGAAGCCTGGGCCATGTATATAAACCGACAGCGAGTGGCCTGAACATCGCTGGCATGACAAAGAGCAAAGCCAAACAACTTGTTAATATTGCTCTGTTTCAGCTGTTATAGGCAGTTTGTCTGTGTGGAGGGGAAGCAGCTATATGTACCTTTAGGTGCCCATCAATTACTGTCTAACACCGTTACGTACGCATGTGCGTGCGTGCGTGCGTGCGTGCGTGCGTGCGTGCGTGCGAAGCAAAGGGCAGGTTGAGTACCTGGTAGTTCATGATGGCTCTCAGACACATGATGCACACATGCACATCGTCCCGCTGGTTGGTTGAATGTGGCTTCTTATAGATCCTGTGTGTCAGAGTGTTGCCTAGCCTGCAGAGGTGACATGTCAGATGATCGATTGACATTGTTATTCACAGTTTGTAGAATGTGTGTAGTTGCCGTCTTGCTTTAGGCTGCAGCCAATTGAGTGATTTGTACATGAGGCAGTGGTGGGTATCATATGGACATCTCAATACAAACCTGATGAATTGAACATGGTGGACTCTATTGGAAACAAGTGTAATGCTTAATTGGGTCGTCCACTCACAGTTAACAGCCTTTGTATTGAGTTTGTGCTTGAAATGTACTGTAATTCTGCAAACTGTTAATACATTTTTCAATCAATCAATCAATCAATCACAGGGAGTTATATAAGACAAACATTAAACCTGTGTAGGAGGGGCTAGCGGGGGGTAGACCAGGCCCATTGCAAGTTGCTGTACTCGGTGGTCAACCCTAAGCAATTCCAGCCTATCAAAAAGGGGAGCGGTGAGGTGGGTTCTGGCAGTAAGGACAAGTACCGTAGTAGCCTGACGAGTTTGTTTTGGGATGGGCCTTTGAGGTGCTGTGGTACCATGAGGTGCATGCATAGTCACTAATTGCATAGTGTCTGGAGTGATTTGGAATTAATGATGTCTTTCATTTTATATAGGTATCGTTTTTGATATTTTAGTTTCTATGTCTACAGTATGTGGGGTTTATTGTCAATCATGATTCCTAGGACAATAAACTCACCTGCGGCAGCGGTGGCCGAACGGATAGCGGCGCGGTCTAGATACCGGAAGGTTCCCAGTTCGAACCAGCCGTCCGACATGTTAAAATTACCACCGCTGAAATGCCCTTGAACAAGGCATCAACCACTACGATGAAATGTGTTCTATGAGCAGGGCCTGGCTGGAAACAAGTTCTTGAGCTTAGCCCAGATACCCTGGGTAAATATAGATTTCATTTCATTTCATTTCACCTGGAAACCCCACATAGACTACTTAAAAACTAAAATATCAAAAACAAGAGTATCATCGGTAACACCTGTGAAGGAAGTAGGGAAGGGGCCCAAGTTCATTCCAAAATGGCGTGTGACGTGTGTGCATAGAGCCCATTAGGGGTCCGGTGTCTTCCTCAAGGACACTTGGACAGTAACTGTGGGGGAGCCCGGTGAACAACGATGACGATGATGATGATGATGCTAAGCATTGACAAAATACAGTCCATTACTGAACCTGTATGTTCCCATCTGTGGTTTCTACCTGATAGTGAGGGCACGGGCAGCTCTGGTCATCCCATGGGGATGCTGGGGGCTGCTGACACTCTTATGCATGTCCTCCAGTGACAGCTTTCCTCTGTCTGATAGTGTGCCACCATTTTCAACTGAGTCAACGTCAAACCTATGGAGAAAAAAGCCCCCACACATTTGTCTTGTATCATGTCTGAGCAAAGCAAATTCCAAATCATTTTTTTTTTGTTGCAAAAGATAATTGAATATTGAATATTATATGAATGTTATGCGAGTCTATGCGAGTGTCATAACTCTCTCTCTAAATGGCTCTGACTTTGCCAGAGGTCAATGACAATATCCACTCACGAGGAATCGCTCTGTGCATGTGACAGGTACTCCACCAAAACATCCAAGCCATTGTTCCGCTCATTGAGAAACTCCTGGGCCCACCTACGGTACAATTAAATGTGATGGAAAAACAGAAACAGGAATGAATTAAGGACAGCCAAAGTCACTCGTGACCAGACTATTTATATATACACACACTTCTATGAAAAGAATGTGTTCTTGTTCAGCTAGACACCAGGAAAACAACTGGCAGAGGTGGCTGCTTGCCTTAGGTGTCACAGCTGTAAATCCGTTGTTGAGCACCACGTGGCGTCCGTGACACTTTGTCATCAAGGCTTAAATGAGGCTTTTAGGTGCTTACCCAATGTGATTGGTGCGAAGGGATATCTCCAAGTCTTTAAGGATCTGGGTGGCATCTTGGACACGCTTCCTGAACTAGAATGAGTGAAAGAAAGCATCTATAAGCCATTAGAGTGACTGTGGAATTACTTTGATTGTTACATTTAATTTTAGGCTGCTAAATTTGTATTTTAATACCATTATTGTGGCGCTTGTCTCTATTCCAGTCGGCCTACTCTCTTCCATTTATTATTATGCCAAGTCCTGTTTTTATGGTGTTTTTTTAAAGCATTGGGAAAGTAATATAAGACATCACTCTGCAGGGAAGTAATGTCTTATATTAGTATGTCAAATAGGTAATATGTAATTATTTAGACATTTTTATTGGGTTGTCATGATTTTATTATGTAAAGTTGTAGACAACGTAGACAGGTCTATCAATTGAGGCAACATATGAATTGCATTACTAATGTTTCAGTTAAAGCGTTTTGTTTTCCTTTTTGTCTTGGTGGTGTGGGTGTTTCTTAACCATGATATAGAGCAGGGGTTCTCAACCTTTTTGGCCGGGGACCCCCGAAAATGCTTTGGCAACGTCTCGGGACCCCTGCCCCGCCCCCTCCCGACCCCCAATATAAATTGACTGCTACAATAACCTTAATAATAGAGACAATACACCATAAATAAATACTGACCCACGGGTTGAGAACCCCTGATATAGAGGACTGTTTATGTTAGTGATCATGAATTTCATGGAATAACAAATCTACACAACAGGAGAGGGATTCTGAAGACCAACCCTGCGTGGCACCCCGCCTTGGTCCTGGTAGAAGCTCTTGATCTTTGTCAGATAGATGGAAGGAGGGTTCTTCACTTGGAAGCGTTCCTACATGGGACAGGTGGACAGACATGTGGAGGAGGGAATCAGTGAGATGATGTGACTGTTATTTACCCTGTAAAGCAGTGGTTCCCAAACTTTTTAGCTTGTGACCCAAATGTAAAAAGAACCACAGCTCATCTGCTGAAAAAAACTTAAAGCACCACTTCACCACTTTTCAACTTCTCTTCCTATAATTGGTCCTAACTAATGTTCATGATAAAATACCACCATTTTTTCCTACTCAGTCTGTGTCTCATAGGAAGGCTGTGGGCAGTTCAGAAACCCGTCCACCAGAAACGGCAGGCTTTCTTTTCCTGAAAAGTTGCAATGCAAAAGTTGAAGCCATCGTTCTCACGATAATACAAATCTAAATGTATTTTAAAACAAATCTTGTTTAAAACAAAATCTGCCTAATGATGATGTCACTGGTGGACGGGTGTCCGAACTGCCCAAACCCCTCCTATGAGACACAGACCGAGTAGGAAAAGATGGTGGTGTTTTATCATGAACTTTAGTGAGGACCAATTATATGAAGAGATGTTGAAAAGTGGTGAAGTGGTCCTTTAAGTGAGGTGCTGGAGTCACAAAGGGATAATGAAAAAAAATAAAGGGAAGCTCCGCCCACTCAGATCTGTGCACAAAGTATTTATTTTGCAAGCTTTCGGTCTACTGACCTTCTTCAGGCAGCTTGTGACACAAAAAATAAATAAGACGTTTGATCTACAAGCTCACAATGTTGTGAAAAATATTTTCACTGAATTTCGTTTTTTTGGGGAATGTTTTTTGAAAATGTTTTGAAATTAGAAACAAAAAAATAAAAGGGACCATACAAATGTGTCCCCGAACCACAAATTGGTCCCGACCCAGTGATTGGGAACCAGTGCTGTAACAGTACATGTGTGACGTAACAGCAGTGTGTTCTCTTAAACTGTTCAAAGCCACAAACCACCCTCAGATATCCGCTGCCGCCACAGAGTCCATGGGTCTAACCTACAGTGGCTCTTTTTGTTCAAAATGAGTCAAGAGTCAAACAAATCACACCCATGTGAAGTAAGTGGTGCAACTCCGTGTGGGGGTCCCGGGGGGGGGACGCGGGCCGGCACCCAGGGTGCCGGCCCGCGTCCGAAACGGTTGAGAAATTACAGAGTTACCGTGTGGGGGTCCCTCTACTGTACCCTCTACTGTACTGTACTGGCACACCCACAATCACCATATATACAGTTAATATGTGCGTGTGTTTGTTAGGTTGCGCACAGGTGGTGAAAAACAACCATGCTGTTTTCGTGCTCAGGGGGCCAGTGAGGCTATTCAACGTTGAAGCTCTGGGCCCTAGTGGTAGGAGGAGGGACTACAGGCAGACCCGTGGATTCATGACCGGGAAACCCCGTGCAGCTGGGCTTTAACATTGAGCGCTCGGTTGCACTTCCGCATTTGACCACCAAAATTTGGTGGTCAAATGCGGAAGTAGACGTTCTGAGACGGTACTTCCGGCAGTCTTCCGGGTGCTTCAAAACGCCACTCAGCAACTTCCACTGACATGAATAGCTGGGGGGGCGGAGCTTCGCGCCAGTTCAGTCTCTAACCTTTTATATACTCTATGGCACCCACACAACCACCCACACACACACACACACACCCACCCACACACATAGTCACTTAAGGAAGTGGTTGCACCACTTAATAAAAACAATAGCATACAAAAAGGCACATGTTACCCATCCCAGCCCCAAGGTTCCCGCTCCGAAAGAGCCACAACCCTGGAATCTTGTACCATTAGCAAACAAAAATACAATGTACAAAAACAAAAAACAAAAAGTAAACAAGACATATTAACATCGAAGGATATAAACAAGACAAAGAAGTTAAGTATACACACACACACTACACGCTACAGTGACTTCCTACAAAATCATGACTTGTAGTTTGCATGGTGTTATGCATTACACACCAGATACAGTTTTGGGATTATATACTGTATATATATATATACTAATGTACTGTAAAACTAGCCATCACAGTGCCCCAAGAGAAGACTGGAAAATAATACTGTCTGTTGAGCTAATCCGTTCATTGTATAAAGTTGTAAACGTGAAACTCTCACGCTCTCATGCTTATTTGTATTCGTATGAGCAGTGTTGTTTTCGTCGACTAAAACTAAGACGAAAAATGTTCGTCGACTACCTTTTTTCACTGACTAAAACTAAATGGAAACTAAATGAAAACTAAGCTCTGGTGACTAAAGCTAAGACTAAATATATTGACACTTTCGTCAACAAATAAAAACTAGACTAAAATGTTAGGAAGGGACTAGTGGACAAGATATCCAGTATAAGTCATTTTACACTTGGTTTGCATGCTGAAAATAGCAGATCTGTCATTACAACAGCATCAAGACCCGCCAAAATACATTTTAGTCGACTAAATCAACTGTAGATTTAGTCGACTAAAATCGCATGACACTTAGTCGACTAAAACATTCCAAATGAAGTTTCAGTCCAAAGACTATGACCAAACAAAAATAGAAATTTGCTGCCAAAAACCACACTGATTCGTATGAGTACTATTTTAGGTGTGCGACACACATGCCTAAAATAGTCCATCTGCAACAAGATCAGACTGCGTAAGAGGACGTAGAAATCAGGCGTTACTGTACCTGATCACAAACCAGCTCCCATTTCTTATCGTTGTCATACTGACTTAAAAGCTTCAGTTTGTCTGGGGGTAGGTTCATGTGGCCCTGAAAGAGAAGTTGGGGCTTAGTAAATGCAACAGAAACAAAAGTGCACACAAATGTTGTAGGTCTCAGTTTAAGAATACAGACATGGTTTTGTTCAAATATCAGGGAAAAGCCTAATATTTAATATCGCCAGCTAGCTCCTGCCTGTACACTAAAGAAAAACCTGAGACTGGACGCATGAAGGCTGAGATCCACATGGACACCGTTAGATGCCGTCTTGTTACTTGAATTTTAAATATTTCTGCAGTAGGACCAACTACTTTCACCAGCTAGGAGAAAAACGAATCATTTTCTGTAGTAAAATGAAAGAATATCATATAACCTCAATTCTTTAAATTACATTATCTAATAGACTTTTGATTCAAGATAGAGCAAAACGCATTTTTATCCCTGAACCGTTTATGCCCCAATACCTCATCAAGGGATTTAAGGCCAATTCTTGCTTACTCTAAGATACTAATTTGCATAGTGATTTGTGATGATCTCTATTTTCATGTAATGCTTTAGTTTAAAACATTATGCCTTTCTGGGGCAAACCGTTTTTTTTTGTACAGTTGGAGGCCATCGATATTGTCCTTTTCTTTTTGCTGAGTTTTGCGTGATCTGCGCAAAAGGACAGTTAACCCATTTTGGGCGGGAACCCCTTTGTGTTTTAAACATTGTTATAATTTAGCTATTGAAAAATAGCAGATCTACAAGCTCATAGCGCGCCACCGAGTGGCGCGCTATGAGCTTGTAGGTCTGCTATTTTTGAAAAATCGTGAAAATATTTATTTCAGAAAACTGGAGGATTTAGAAGGATTTTTTTAAATGTTGAGGTCAGGCCTAAATGGGTCAAATGATAAGGGACAATATCGGTGGCACCCAACTGTACATTGGTGTCAGGAGGAGGAACAAAACCCCTAATAATGTGTGGCAAACTGGCAACCGCTTGTGGTTTCATCAAACTGGCAACCGCTTGTGGTTTCATTTTCATACACAATAAAACCCCCACCTAGGCGGGTTTACAGGCCCTTGCTTTGCAAGTGAGCGCCAAACTCATGGTAGGGGTGAGGGAGGGGTCTCATTGTGGTTCTGTGGAATAAGACTGACAAGAAAGAAAGGAAAGAAACTCAGTAAGCACAATGTGTGCGCCCACGCAAAAGTGGATGAAAATCACTTTTACCTAGAAAATCCATTCATTTTTTTTTATTCAGCTGACTGTGGAGACACATGCTGGAACTTTTTACTTTGAAATGTTTTATAGTTTCTGAGTTATTTAATTTAAACGCCCAATGCATTCTCAATGGCGAAAACACAAACTTTGGCACCACGTATAAAAAAAAACATGATTGTTTTTTAAAAATAAAACAAAACTATATATATATATTTTTTTTCTTCAAAGACGTCCACAGACGTCTTGGGCACTGCACGTGCGGTAATACCAAAGACTTCCACAGACGTCTTGGGCACAAAATGTGTTTTTAAGTTACTTTAACCTGTCCTTTTTTAAAACACTATTTGGAAACAGAAATGTCTTCGCAGTTCTTCTTACTGATGCGTTTCCCATTCGCTGCTGAGCGACCTTCACCTTCTCTCACTCACAGTTGTTGATGGAACAAATTGTTGTAGTTTAGTGTAAAGGGAAGTGACGTGAGATCATATTTTCATTCTTCTAGATATTGCAGGCGTTGGGCAGGAAATGTTGGGTAGGGACTATACTTGCTCAGTTTAACGAAGCATAACAGAATATCTTTTATGCACACATTCTGAAATACGAATGTCATCTCGATATGCTGCATATTAATTCCCTTCATGTTGGAACTCAGACCTTCTACCATCATGTGACATTTGTATTCTTAGAGGGGGAAAGATTCATAATCTGAGTAGATGCAAAGGGTGATGGATGATTCATGGGTAAAGGAAATTATGCATATTTGTCAAATTCTGTCATATTATTTACAGACCGTTACTGGTAATTAATGGAATTATTATTGTGGGGGTTTTACTTTAGGGCCCAAGGTAAAACCTCCACAATAATTCCATAATTATTCCCATTTGTCTGGGATTGCGTTTTTATGGGTATTTATATGTGTAGACTGAAAATGGCTCAAATGGTGAGAGTGATCAAAGTGATACAAGGTATTCCTCCTGCTTCTAAATACTTGAGCCAATGTTTATTTTTTCAACTGATTTGGGCTTAATGGAGTGACCTTTCATTCTGGTACTTGGGCTATTGTGTTTAGGACCTGAAATAGTTTATTATAATTTCTTCAATTCATCACCCATACATTTCATGAAAACCACCATTGCATGAGTAGGAAAGAGGGGAGTCCCGCCGTCTTCACTTAGGAAACTTTATTGATACATTTCGGTCGGCTGGACCTTCATCAGGCATCATTGATTAATTCTAATTCATTACTCCGACATGTCCCTCCATATGTGTGCATAAAGACTTTTTCTTCAAAGCCACCATTGCATAAAAACAAGGCAAAATGATAAAACTGAATTAAGTAGAGTCACAAAATGTTTTCAGTTCTTTAAGGCTCTAAGGAAGGGGTCAATCACTCATTCAACATTTTACTCCTGCAACATATCTCTTATAGGGCAGATTAATCATAGTCGGAAGTCCTATTTATTCTCTAAAAATAGCAGTATGAATCAGCCTAAAAACTACTGGTTGGATTGCCATAGAGCTTGCTGTGATTGTGAACCTTCATGCTCCCCACAAGATGAACTCTAGAATGATTTTTTTGGATGACCACATGGCCTTTTGTCTAACAAAACAGTTTTTTAAGGTAAACCACAGCAATGAAACTCACTGAGTTGCAATGAGTTGCATTGGTGTGGTCTACCTTAAAAAAACGTTTTGTCCCAACCCGACCCTTTGGTGTGGTTTGGGCTTTAGACCTCAATTTTCAATTGCACACACTATATCTCCAAATCTACTGTATTTGGGCAGATTGCCATGAAACTCAAACTTTCCAACTAGGGTGCAACAGTTCAACCTAATCAAATCGATGATTTAATAAATAATAATAATAATTTGAAAAGGATAATAAATTAATAATCTATCCCTAGTTTGGGCATGTCATAGGTGAAAGGTTTCAATATATATACACTTTTATATTTTTTTAAATTGTGAAAAAGAAATACTAGCATGCAACACTTTGTGAGCTTGTAGATCTTCACATTTTTGCATGACACAGTAGTGCCATGCAATATAGGTATAAAATAGGGCTAAATGGTTAATTGATTCGTTGACATACAACACATTTTTATAAATATTATTTTTGGTAGAAAAAAATTAAATGTTGCCAAGCTCACAATGCAAAGCATGGCCTTTTTTAATGGAAGCTTTTAGACTGATGCTAAGTTCTTTGTTGCGGGAAGCCCTTTTGGTGTTTCAAGCATTATGTTATACTTTAGCTATTGAAAAATAGCAGATCTACAAGCTCATAGCTTGTAGGTTGTATTTTTGTGTGCGCAAATCTTTGAATATATATTCTTTCAGAGCGAACGTTTTTAACTCAAATCTTTGCTTCTGGAGGGTCCCTGGAACAACATATTTTGAGATAGGGGTCGGCGGCCAAATACATAAAATTCTAGGGGTCCTTGACATGAAATAGTTTGAGAACCACTGACATAGAAACATAGGTTTTTCAGAAAACTGTCATGATTTAGAAGATATTTGTAGATTCTGGTGTCAGGTCTAAATGGGTTTACCTGCTATGATCCTCTGCATTTGATGAGTTTACCTTGTTTACCATGACCGGTAGGCCTAAAGTAGCTCTTGATAAAGAGCGTTTGCTAAATGCCTAAATTCCTGTACTTTCCGTTAAGATACTTTAGAAGAAGGTGTTTAATTTAGCCTACTATGTATGTAACATGTTGCTCATTTTCATTCTTCTATAAAAAGGAGGATCTAGCTTTGCTAGAATGATCTAAAACGTTAAATTACTTAATTATAAAACGAGACTATTTCAGCAATTTGATTTTTATCAAAATGTAATTCAAATGTTTTAAACTGGCCGGTCAAAAAAGAAGCATGCGTGTCATTATTGTAAAGCTGTGTAAATCTGTGTTTTCCAACATTTTGAAACGGTTGACATAATGTTGAAACATGTCTCTTCCGGTCTCATGTCACTCATTCTCGTCAAATGTGTTGCTTAACTTCCTCTTAACAACACTTCTATCCTCCCCAGAAAAAAGAGAAGGGAAATACTTATAAGCAGTGTACTACTGTAAAATAATAATATAAAGTATATTTATTTTACTATATTCATTTAAAGATCCTTCTTCTGCCATTGTACTCAATAAAAGCAGTAGTGGAATTTAAATTTACTTAAGTACATTTTCAAGTAGTACTGTACTTTCCAATTTCAAATACTATTTCTATCTCAGAGGCAAATATTGTACTTTTACTCCACTACATTTAATTGAAAACTTGAATTACTAGTTACTTTGTAGATGTTGAATATTATCACAAAACATTAACCACTTCAACATTATACATTTGGGCCATTTGACAATAGCCGATCTACAAGCTCACAATGTGTCGTGACTCACTATGAGATGCATTGCATATTTTCGAAGGACACATACATTTAAAATCTTGAAATGGGACAGTCTGCATAATGAGTACTTTCACCTTTGGTATATATTGTAGGCTACATTTTGATGCCAATACTTTTACTTCCAGGCGTTTACTTGTAACAGTATTTCTATAATGCAGTAGACTATTCACTATTGTTATTCATACTTTTACATAAGTAAAACATTTGAGTAGCCTGGTAGTTTTTCCACCATACATAGACTGCCAGCCAGTGACTCACCAGCACCACGTTGAATCTTTCCACCAGCTCCTGCTCAGGGGGCATGGGCAGTTTGGGGGGCGCCGGCTGCTTCTTCTGGAAGGCCGGTGTCGGGTCAGAACTCACAGAGTTCCTGGACTCCCGGTGGCTCTGCCGGTGGCCCTGAGCCACCTCCTGCTGCTCAGAGCCCCCCACCACATTGCCCATCACTAATCTCCAAAAGTACATCCAGGACAGGAAAAATAACAAACACCTTCCCCAGAGAGAAAAAAAAACACTTGTATTCCACAACAAAGTGAGCCGCCTTGGCTTCAACTCAAACCAAAACACAAAAACTGTCTGTTCAGTCCCCCAAAGCCTTCAGAACTTAAGCCTCAGACTAACTTCCTAGCAGGTCCTTTTGGACTGTCTGTCAGTGAGAGAAAACATCAAGTCACCGGTCTACTGCACCTGTCTTAGTCCTGTGGTGTAGCTGGGCAACTGAGAAAACACATTTTGTTTGATGCTCATGCCTGTCCTGTCCACTCTTCAAACTGTCCTTACTGTCTCTTTCCTTCTACAAGTATAGGCCTACTTCTAAGAAGAACAGTAGTAGGCCTAGATCCAGTTTGGGCCCAACTATAGGGCACAATAAAATGCCCTCCCCGTAGCTTACAGTTACACACTCTTACCTTAGCTCTATATCTTTAGTTCAGAGATCTGCACAGAGGGTGTGGGAGGAAGGAGAGGAGTTTGACACTGACAGAAAAACCACAGCCGCACAAAAGCAGAACTTTAACTTCCTGTGTGAAACAGCAAGAAGAAGGGGGTGCAGGGCTGGATGAAAACACGGTAGGCACGTAGGCACGACAAGAGAATGGAAATACAAATAGGCCTACCTACAACAAATGATGCCATTCTATGATTGGAAAGCCATGAGAATGGCCTGATTAAGAAAACATTCCCTCACACATTCATGAGTGCTGTGCAGCTTACATCGAAGCAAAGTGGCACATTTTCTTGAGGAAAGTTAATTTGCACAATGCTAACATCAGCACCGTGCACGGAGTCGAATACATTCATCATGTCAAGTCCATTCATTGGTGAGAATTGTTTGTAACAGGATTGATTGTGTGCAGGTGAGGTGGTCCACTGGAGCATTGTCCAATAGCGCCACCCTGCGTTTGAAGCCACACGCTGCATGCAGTAAAGAGCAAATAAACTGAAAGCATTCAAAAGCAAGTATGTGAATCATTATTAGAATTTAGACACCACAGCCTGGATAGATGTCGCATCAGCAGAATTTGCCTGATGGCTGACGAAAAGCCAAATAACATAGCTTTTATTAACTTATAACTAAAAAATAATAATTAATAAGAATAAAATAAGAAAAAGCATTGAAAACATACAAAAGAAAATCATAACTCAACTGTCACCACGGGCAATGGGATTTAGACAAACCAATGTGTTTTCGGCGTTGGCAGTTGCTTGACAACCACCCAGCCAATCACAGAACAGTCACCCCTCCGGGCTATGGGACACAGACTCTCCCATAACAACAAGTAAGTTGGTCAAAGATGACTGATCCAACGTCGCCAGAGGACCATTGGAAAGTAAGTAACTTCAATGTAAATCATCTCAATTAAATTGCTTTGCGCGTGTGATTCGTTATAAAAAACGAATACGGACAAACATTGATGTTTAGCATATCACTGACGCTGTGGTCGCAGAAGTTTAGCGTTGTTAGCTTGCCTTGGCAGCTAACTTGCTAACAGCTAACGTAGTAATAGTGGAGTAGTAAGTTACTTATTAGTTAATTGGAGTAAAGTACGAATGTCATGTTACAAATGATCTCTGTCTGTTCTGCTCTTTGACATGTGACTTGGAACTTCCCATCAGTTGTAGTTGTCCTTTATGTTGATTGCTGACTGCCTGGTATAAATATAGGACACAGTCAGCCTACACTACACTTACTGTAACTATTATAACTGTGGCCGGTGTCCTAGATTAGACAATGGACCGAGGCTGGGTTCCTGGAAGCAGTAATACACTACTGGGTGCCTCTCTTTATGCCCTCCCCGACCACCAATTACCCAAATCGGGACGATTCTCAGCAGGACTCAGAGTGACCACCTATCAAGACGCTGGGCTATTATTATAGCAAATATAGCCCCTTTTGTTACACTGCTTTGGGTAGCTAATTTTAACTTGATGCCTGAAATGAAATGAAATGAAATCTATATTTACCCAGGGTATCTGGGCTAAGCTCAAGAACTTGTTTCCAGCCAGGCCCTGCTCATAGAACACATTTCATCGTAGTGGTTGATGCCTCCTCATCTCTCTCTCTTTTTGATCTCCTTATATTTCATATTTCACTGCCTGCCCTGGTGATGATGGCTCAACAGGCTGATGGTGCTTTCAGTGACAACGGCTTCGACCACAGTGAGTATTGCATTTGATTGATTGAAATATTTATTAACAGTTTGCAGAATTACAGTAAATTTCCAGCACAAACTCAATACAAAGACTGTTAACTGTGAGTGGACGACCCAATAAAGCATTACACTTGTTTACAAGAGGGTCCACCTTGTTCAATTCATCAAAGCAGCATCGTTCTCGCTGACAGATTGATTGATTGAAAATTGTATTAACAGTTTGTAGAATTGGTACAGTTCAAGGAAAGTACAGGTCAATACAAAAACTGCTGAGAGGATAAAACCAGAAAAAGCACTAAGATTTGTTTACATAAGGGTCCTCCATTTTCAATTCATTGGAACATATAAAGACAGAAATATACACTTCTATGCAAAAAAATAACCATAGATCCACTTCAGAAGCAGGCTATGTGGATAGAAATGTTGTGTTTCTTATGAAGAGATCTGTGATCGGTTGGTCGTTCCATGTTGTTTTATATCATGTGAGAATTGCTTTGACGACTCTTGTTATCCTGTTAGGTTTCTTTGCCGAGACTGCCAGAAAGGGAGCTCCAGGTGTCTCCAGGGCTAACAGCATCGGATCCACAAGTGCCTCATCGGTTCCAAACACTGGTATTGTTTTCTGAATAATGTCGATTTAACTGATGGTGCATTTATTACAGAGTAACATTTACATAGTGTTTAGAATATATAATATCTTAATGCATAGATGGGTTTTTATTCTCACCCTTTTCTATCCAAGTCTTTAAATTAAAAGTGAAGTGTGTTTTGCGTGGGTGTGCATTTTGTTATCAAACTGTCATTACTCATTATGTGCGTTGCCTGTCACGGTCTAATATCTGTCTGTAACTGTATCTTCTGGTTATAGATGATGAAGACAGTGACTACAGGCATGAGACATCATACAAGGACTCCTATAAAGACAGACGGCGACAAGCACACACACAGGCTGAGCAGAAACGCAGGGACGCTATCAAGGTAAGTAGATGGCAGGCGATTGACGCTATTGTATTAAAACCCATTTTGACCTGAGGACGATTCTACAAAATGTCTTCTAAATCATTTCAGTTTCTATCTACTATCTCAGTGGTTCTCAAAGTTTTTCATGTCAAGGAACCCAAAAACTATATGTAATTTTCCGTCGACCCCCATCTGAAAATATGTTGTTCCAGGGACCCCCCCAGGAGCAAAGATTTGAGTTGAAAACGTTCGCGCTGAAAGAATACATATTCAAAGATTTGCGCCACATTTTCACGATTTTTGAAAAGTTGCAGACCTACAAGCTCGTAGCGCGGCACTATGAGCTCGTAGATCTGCTATTTTGCAATAGCTAAAGTATAACATAATGCTTAAAACACCAAGTGGGGTTCCCGCCCAGAATGGGTTAGATAAGATAAGATCTTTATTTGTCACTGTATGAGACATACAACAAAACTTTGTTTAGTGCATCCATACAAACAAACAGTAGTATCAACAAAGAAGAAAGAAACACTGATGGAGCAACACCATGTCATAAACTGCTAGTCCGTCATAGTCAAGTCGAGTCATCTCCGTCTAGTAATCTTTGATGCACCGTTAAAAATAATAAAATACAAAAATAAAAGGATAAATAAGAAGGGACCACAGCGAATCATATAATGTATATTGCACTTGCATCATAAATAGAGAGAACAAAGTTCATGCGCAGCTTCAATGTTCAAATCCCAAATCAAATAAGGGGGACCACGGGGTGCGTGTGTGTGCGCGTGAATCGAGTAGTGTTTTCACAGCCTTTGGAAAAATCACACCTGTGTGAACTGAGTGGTGTAACTCCCCCCCTCTCTCTCTCGCTCTCATTAGCAGGCAACAGTCCAGCACTATTTCTCTCTCTGTTTCTGGCACGACAGCGCCCCTACTGGTACTCATGAGTCACACACAAACATAGGTTAACACGAGTCACATAGGTGTCACACGGACACGGACATTGCTGTTCCTTGGAGTGGTTGCACCACTCAAAAAGCTGTTGCTCAGCCTGTTGTATTACTCATATCACAAAGACGGATCAATATGGAATTCAACTTTTTTAATTTGCATATTGTTTTTCCCAATTTAGTCTTTAGTCTGTACTAATCAAGGAATGTTTATTGTCACTCTAGAAAGGCTATGATGACCTCCAGTCCATCGTGCCCACCTGCCAACAGCAGTCTGACTTTGCTGTTGGAACGCAGAAGATCAGCAAGGCTACTATACTTCAGAAAAGTAAGAGCAATAACTATAGTGCTCTACATGCATTGTGCTCCATCGCTATTTCTACAGTAACACTTGATGCAAGTAATAGTTAAATTGTACATGATTAACCAGTTAAAACATAACATTTACAAAAAAGAAAAGAAAGCTGCTGCTGTTGCCATCATCAGATCAGAGATTTCAAACCTTTTGATTCATGCCACAACTGTGGATACTATTTTATCATGTAGTAACCAGCAGGTAGATTTTCGAGCTATTCACAGCCCGCCTTTGAGACAGATTGAGTAGCTAGAAATGGTTCACTCAGCTGCTGTTCTACCAAGCGTTTTAATGCTCGTCTAAGTCTAAGTCAATAAATCCCTGACTAGTGCATTTTGGTGTTTCTCACAGCCATCGACTACATCCAGTTCCTTCACAAAGAGAAGAAAAAACAAGAGGAGGAAGTGTCCATGCTGAGGAAGGAAGTGATGGCTCTGAAAATCATGAAAACGTAAGATGATTGCTGTTTTCAGGTAAAATGGGGCAAGCCAATTACCTCCCCCGGATTTGATTTTCAGCTGCATTTTAGTTATTTTCCCTAATCTTTGCGGTACAATTTTGTGAAGACACATGCACAGAACGCAGAAACAAGATAATTCTGCTGTAAAATAAACTATAAAAAACATTATATACCAAACTGTATCACGTTTAAAAACACAATTGTGCATATTCAATTGAAGGGGACCTAATTTCTGATACTACTGTACATTCATATAAATAGAAATAATTGGGATTATTTGGAACAGCTGGATTCTGGACTCTGTCAGGTGGAGGAGAAAATTGGATTTAAATCCCTATTTTGGTACAATGTCTGAGGAGCCGAACAAAAATAAATGTTACACTTAGAAAGATAAAGACCACCTTGAACCTTGATGATTCAATTACTACTAAACTGTAAAATTGGTGGAAAAATAACAATGCCAATGTCCTTTATTTGTACAGGAACTATGAGCACATAGTGAAGGCCCACCAGAACAACCCTCAGCAGGGAGAGGAGCAAGTGTCGGACCAGGTCAAGTTCAGCATCTTTCAGAGCATCATGGACTCTCTGTTCCAGTCCTTCAGCAACTCTGTGTCAATGAACAGCTTCCAAGAACTTTCTGCCTGTGTCTTCAGTTGGATTGAGGAGCACTGCAAACCCCAGGTAAGGAACACGCACCCCATTCGACTGGTATCGTGTATATAATCGGCGAAATAATCCGTTATCAGCACGTTTGAATGGTGCCAAAATTGAAAAGTTGATACTGGCATCCTCACTGTTCAGTATGTCATTATCTGCGATTGTAGCATTGTCATTATCACTGATGTCCTGACGGAGGCGCGCCGTGTCTGGTGGCCATGAGCTACGTGAGGCACCGCCGAGCGAGGCGCTAGCCGAGCGAGTCGCCGTGCCGAGCGTTGCGAAGGCCACCAGACCCGACTCAGCGCCGTTCGAGTTACGTCCTGATAGGCAGAGAATAGTATATATTAGTAGCTCCTAGTTCCATGCACCAAAATGACACGTCCACCAGGGGGAAACCTTGACCAGGCTATGTGGTGAGGATGCCAGTATCAACATTTTGGCACCATTCAAACGTGCTGATAACGGATGATTTCGCCGTTCCAATAGACAGTGATGTAAATAGGTTTTCAATGTAATGAGTCCCGGGATGCAGGGTTGGTCTTTTAGATGAGTCCCAGGGACATTTTATGAGTCCCACTTCAATGACGTTAGGAGTCATATTTTGCCATTTTTACAAATTGCAGCATTTAACTCCCATTTCATTTTATATGGTTATAATGTGGTTATATTCATGTAGAAAACAGAAGAAGAAATGATTACTATAACTAAAGCTAGCAAAATAAACTAGGATAAAAAACAGTATAGTACAGTAGTGCATCCCGTGGATGCAGAGGTCGTTGTTTCATTGCGTCCCTTGACTATAAACTGCGTTTTGGGATGCAAAATGCACCCTATTTTAATCCAAATTTAGACCAAACACATTGGCTTGTGAGAAACATTAGTTGATTAGTTCCTGCTGTTAGATATGTTGAGAGTCGAGTCCCATGATTAGGTATAAGTTTGAATATTCATGCCAGTCGATATAACAAGATTAATGTTTTTGTTTATGAAAACCGGTAGATAGGAAAAATGCAATACTGTTATCATAGGCTATGATGGTGAAAGGTGTCATTTAGATTCATGGCGATAACATTCTTTCTGTTGTTTTGGTCTGTCATGGACATCCCTACTACAGCATGTAACCTGTGACCCCTCTTTTCTTTCCTAGACACTGAGAGAGTTTGTGGTTGGAGTGTTAAGGCAGCTCAATGGCCAGCTGTACTGATCCTCTACTACCACTGGACTGATCACTCTCCCCAGAGATGGACCGTCCGTGGGCCCACTCTGGTCTTGGGGTGTTGTAAAAACTCGTGTTTGCCAGTTTGGTCACCCATTAGGCCAGTCTGCACTGCAGTATTTACAATCTCCTCATGTGTTGTGTAGGCGGCAATTGGATTATCTCTATGCAAAGCATGCAATGTGACTGCAGTATACCAATCGTAACTGTTTAATGTGGGCAAGAAATACCACGTTGTGTTATGACATTGTCGTAAATGGTATCTTTTCTCCAAAGCGCTTTACATAGTGCATTACATTCACACACACATCCAAACACCGAAGGTAGAGGAAACCATGCAAGGCACCAACCTGCACATCGGGAGGAATTAGGGGTTCAGAGTCTTGCTCAAGGACACCTCGACACTAACTTTGACATAACTACAAGATTTGCATAGATAAAATACAGTTGTAGTCAGCAGTAGACCTCTGAATAAAGTGGAGCCTATAGCCATTTGAATAGTTTCATGGCAAAGAATCACAGTATGAAAGCCAATAGTTTAAACATTTGCTTCAGAAATGTTGACTGGCTGCTTTCAAATAGATAATTCTAGTATTGTATAAATTGTACAGGAGAATTCCATATTAATCTTAAAAATAGAGTAGATAGGACTGTGAGGGGGTGTCTGAGAATGTTTTGACGACTGACTGTTGTAATTGTGAGTGTTCAGTGAAGAGTTGTTTTCTTAACTTTTTTTGCATTGTTTGAATGAAGACTTCAATATGAGCTCTGTCAGCAATCATAGCGTTACGTACTGTCTGTCACCGTTTTGTGTTTGTACTTGAAATGGTCTTTTTCTAGTTAATTGTCTGGTATGAGTTCTTGCCCTTTTTTTATCAAATCAATGTTTATTTTCCATGTGATAAATGAGGGCTTGTTTTATCACCGTTTCAGTTTCATGATTAGGGAGGGGCTCAAAAACATTTCAACATGAATGTGCAAACCGATCAGATCTCAGATAATTCAAGTTTGACGCTTTCAACTATTATCAAGGCACCACAGCTGCAACATTGTTGCATCGTCTGTACATGGTCTGAATTTATAATAAACCACAGATGTGGTTTTCAGAATGCCTGTAGCTTCTAAAAGGTTTGTTTCTAACAAATGTATTATGGTCTGTTTGAGTAATTGATGCTGTGCACTAGGATGCTGTCAGTATTTTTTTGGATCATGTTTTTCCTGAATAGCTATTCATGCTGTAAATGTTATGTTTACCAAAGGTAAACAACTGAATGAAAAAGGGAATGGCTACAAGATGCAGTAGGAATCAAGATGCTGAGTATAAGAGCAGAACAATGGTCTCAGTTCTCCATCAGTGTAACCAATGTGCCTGTGACACATTTATTTTTGTAGATGGGAGAACATTGTTTCTACACACAAGGGCTGATCAACAAATGTTAAGTCAAGGTTCCCAAACTTTCCCATGCCAAGAACCCCCAATAGCATCTTGCTGTGGCCCCCTATTGCGAAATGGCTTGTAAAATAAAATAAAATGGCCAATGTTGTAAATGTTAACAATGACATGCCCAAAATAGGTATGCCAGGTTGGAAGTGTTTATACTGGAATAAACCTCGTATTTTCCCTCACCTTTCCAGTTGCTCCCACTATGCATTTGTCCCAATGTGCCTGCCCATGATGACCAGGCCTTCAGTTCACAGTGCCAGACTTACCTTTTTGATCAGCTTGTGTACATGATTAGGAGCAATATTCTGTTCTCCGTTCTGTTTATATGTAACATTTTGATGACTCTAAATCAAATATGCTTAAACGAGTGCATGGTTGTTTTGCAATTGGTACCAAAACGGATGTCTAGGAAAGTTACATGCTATCAATTATTGGCAAGCCGCAAGCGTATGTGTAAACGTAAAGAATCAAACTGTCAAATGTATTTGTCAAAATAAATAGCTAGATTATATTCTCAATTAAGCTCAGGAAATCAATGTTGCAAATATCAGGATCTATTGATTTCATGTTCAGGCTTTGAAAAGGGAATTTATATATCAATATTTCTGGGATTTTGAGATGAGCATCTCAGTGGAGTGCTGGTTTGATTAAATCAGGTCTGTTAATGTTGTGCTGTGTGCAGATTACAGTCAGCTATTTTTTTATTGTAAAGAAATACTGCATAATTCAATGTTTTATCAATCTGTATTTTATTGGAAATGTTCCTTCAAAAATAAAACATAAATCTTAGATATATAAATACAATTATTTCCTCTGGTTTGTAGTTTTCACCAGCATTGCAGTGAACCACATCGGTTTCGGTTGGCAAGCTGACAGAATGTGTTCCCTCAAACACTTGGTACTGCTACCTTACAGTCCTCATCAGTCTCCACACCAACTTCTTCCTATAAAAAGGGAGAGCAGCATCCAAATTATCACTAAGTAATTTCTATCTCTCTGTCTCTGTTTCTGGCACAACAGCGCCCCTACTGGTACTCATGAGTCACACACAAACATACATAGTCACAAACATAGGTGAACAACACAGACATTGCTGTTCCTTGGAGTGGTTGCACCACTCAAAAAAGATAACCATGATTTCACATTATTCTGTGGCACTGCATATTGTCAGTGCCATTAACAGATCTAGTAGACTAGTATAGTGTATGTCTGTATGATGACTCACCAGGAACTCCTTCTTGCTCTTAGGATATCCCTCCAAAATTGAATCCATCATGTCTGATGCCTGAGAGAAACACAGAACAAAAGCAATGTAGGAATCCATGCGGTGGTCATCAGAAAAAATGTAAACATGAAAATATATTTGAAACAAAGTTTGTGTAGTCATTTAAAGATCCATGTTTCATTAAATTAAAAGTAATATTACCAATCTCTTCCTCTTTTTCCATTCCTTCACATAAACAGTCTGCTCTTTGTAAACCTAAACAAACACAATTAGCAAAGATTACATTTTATATTTAGGTAAATTGTAATAATAAAAAAGACCATCCTTTGCTGGATTTCTAACAATGTGAATTCCAACTTGACAATGAAACAATCATTCCTCACCCTGTCTCTCTCGTGCGGTGAGACATGATTTGTGGCTGACTTTATCTTCTCTGTGCGTAACCTGTACCCAGAACACTCTGCCTTCAGCTCTCGGATCTCTGTCATCATTTCCTCTGTAGTCAGGGCACTGTTAAGCTCTTTCAGCTCTGTAGGCATACAATTCGTCACATTACAAAATACAGATCCCAAAATGCAGTAATTGTTTTTGATAAAAAATATATAATAGCCTACATGCTAAATATAATTCTTATACATACAGATACATACAACATACATTATTGGCATTTGGCACTGTGTAATGTAATGATAGCCATAAGGAACATGTCTAAAGCAAACACTGCATTTACTGAAAGCGTATCCCACCTGCATCCAGCTGTTTACAGCTTTGGGTAAGGGCCTGAACTTGTTCATTGAGGTCTGAGATCTGTTTGTCCATTGCTTTTAGGTCCCCATCATTCACCTCCTCGAACTGAGCCTAAGGGAAGAATACATTATATTCAGGCAGGGGCTTGTTGTGCCAACATGTGCCAATCATCCAACTATAAATTCACACACCAACCTGATCAGCAAAATAAATCTTTTGCTTCCCATATAGTTTCTCTTTGATCTTCCCCTGCAGAGCCAACTGTTCCATTGCTTTGACCACTGCCTGGTAACGTGAATAACCAATGAGCAAGTTAGCATAATTATTGTATTGTGCATGTAAACAATGTCAATGTTGTAAATCTTGTAAATCTCACCGTTTTTCCCAATCCATGTTGTTTTTGTAAATTACAAAAGACATCTTGGGCACTGTATGGGCGATTCTTTTCATTCAGATAAGAAAGAATGAGTGCCACACCTGTGAATGAATGTGTTCAGCAATGGGAACTGATAACTTCACTTTGGTCAGGTGAAATTAAATGTGTGTGACCATGGGCCATGGCATGAGGAATCTAAACAAAATTAGACGATCAGTTAAAAAGAGATGCCAAAAGTTGGTTGGCTACGCTAGCGCCGGGAAGCATTTTGGGAACTGCCTGTGATAGCTTAGCAATAGCAGCTGTTGTTTTACACTACAGCACAAACGTGGCAGGCGCTAGTCACGACCAAAACAGAAATGTAAAGTGGACTGACCTCCGCTGTCTTTCTTGGACATTTTCCTTCTCTCCTTTCACAACAACCTGCCTTTGGAGTTTGGAGAAGAGTCGTGCTACGCGCGAAATATACGTCACAGAACAAAACATTCAGGGTAGCAACTCAACTCTGTTGTTACGCAGAGGGTTAGACAGGAGACTCACCCCTGCGCCTTTATACGCATGGCAATGTTGGAACTTGGAGAGACCATGATGAACTCAAATATCAGCTAAATAAATTATGTTATGTACACTGAAACTGCCCCTAATCCATCTCAGTATTGTCACAAAAAACATTTGCACTGAAAACATTTATCAACAATGTCAATACGTATCCAGAGACGTCAGGCTCTTATAACTGTCAGTGTCAAGGGTGTTAAAGGGTAAGACCACTTTTGTAGAGGTTTGGGTTGTGTAGTTACCTTGCCATGATGTAACTCCAAATGTGGACAAGAAATCAAAAATAATTTCTCCAGTGATTAGAAATTGATAATTCAAAATATGCTCCTCATTGACTTACATTGTACGCTGAAACAGCTCTCAAAGTCACTCTTTTAGTACGTAAACAAACACAAACAAAGTTGTTTCAGACAATATAGAGCAACACCAAAACTCATGTGGTTTTATTTCTTCATAAAAATGGTAACTTCCTGTTGATTTGTCCATTTTTATTCAGAAGAAAACCCGGACTGGATCCATGGATCCGGATCCAGATCTTCATATAGTAAAATCAACAGGAAGTTACCATTTTTATGAAGAAATAAAACCACATGAGTTTTGGTGTTGCTCTATATTGTCTGAAACAACTTTGTTTGTGTTTGTTTACGTACTAAAAGAGTGACTTTGAGAGCTGTTTCAGCGTACAATGTAAGTCAATGAGGAGCATATTTTGAATTATCAATTTCTAATCACTGGAGAAATTATTTTTGATTTCTTGTCCACATTTGGAGTTACATCATGGCAAGGTAACTACAAAACCCAAACCTCTACAAAAGTGGTCTTACCCTTTAAACCTGAAATTGACCCCCTGCAGCAGAATGTATTTTTTCTCCGTTGGGTACTTTATTTACAGTTTGCTAATATCGGAGACAGTGGTACGATTTCACAACGAAAGATTCATAATGTATCCATGTTTGTTTGTGATTGTGTTTCTGTTGCTATGTTCCTTCACACACAATGTAATTAATTGTATTGGCTCATTACCAAATTCATTTGTGGCCAGTCCATAATTATGTATAGGCTTGTTGTTTATACACAGACTAGGCTGTATATCAATTCATGTTTTGGTCAAATAGTTATTTTAATTTAATAGCCCATCTACAATGTAATTGTTACTATAAAAAAGGGCACATCGGCACAAACTATTAATTCCAAACATTCTATTTAATAAGATGTCCACATCAAAACATATCAAAAACAATTACAGCGAAGGAAGAAATACACTACTGTGCACATTACATTGTCTGGATATATATATTGAGGAAATGATTCTATGTAGAGATGGTGTAGCCTGGCTAATAAGCCAGACTCCCAGGCTAGAGATGGTGGACATCATCATCAGAACTGGAGTAGCCAAATCATATACAAACGTTTTAACCACATCAACCCTATATAATTAATTGACTGGGGGTCCCCAAGGTCTCTATACAATCCCTTCTTTTCCGCCCTACACCAAATCTCTTCCCATAAATAGCCAATTTACAAGCTCACTTTGCTATTGTCAATGAATGTTTGCTGCAGAATAGGGATGCTATAGGGTTGAATATGTGGTTAAAAACGGAACAACTTCCCCTTGACGATTTTTAAAGGCGACCTCCTTGAATTCCTGCAACTCCTTGGTTCCAGCAGTTCTATCTTCCATCTCCCACAGCTTTTCTTTACAAAATGAAAATGTAATTGAGCAATTTGCCATTTCTATTAAAAAAAAAGGGGAAAAAAGGGAAGTCAACATTGCCATGTCATGTGATTGTTTGATAGCTATTTCAGTACCACAGCTGTGGCTCATTTGAGTTTGAATGACCACGTGCAATTCCCATTTATTTTTTTTAAATAATACTTACAGCACCAACATCTTTTAATTAAATAAACGGTATAAAGCAGGGCAGGCCCTATCATTTATATTCTTGCTCCGGTTAAGTTTGAATATGGTTGCATTTTGTCGCAAACATCTTTCCTTAAACAGCACAGATTTATGAAATAAATAAGTAATTTATAATAAGCTCTATGATCAACGCGGTTGGATCATGTCAATTTGTTGAAATGAGAAAGGGGAACCAAAATGGGTTGATGTTGCTGGGGGGGGGGGGGGGGGGGGGGGGGGGGGGGGGGGGGTTGAACATACATGGCATAAAACAAAACTGACATTTACCTCCTTTTTCCAAACAGAAATAAGCACCTCACCTTGAGGGACAGATGCAAGGGAGCATCTAACATCTATATATCATATATCTTTATGGTTTAAAAACATTACAAGTTTCTCTGAGATCTGTATCATAAGATAGTCACATTTACTCTTTAGGATGGAGAACATAAAAGCAATACATTGCGTAAACATGTCTTCTTAGGATGATCAGAGGATAACAATAGGAAGTAAGATAAATTAAACCTTATCGACGCAATAACTTTTGTCCAAACTGCAAACCCATGCTTCAGCAAACACTATTCACATCTACACACAAGCCTTTTGAATTCGTTCTGAAAAGATGTGAATTTAAATGTCCCCAAATGGTCCACAGCCAAATGTCACTTGAAAGGTTATTTAAAGAAAACGCATTTCAATAAATGTTTGTAAACATAAAAAAAGACATTGAGGGGGATGCTGAACATAGTTGATTATTCCTAACAAATAAGCAAATGTTCCGAAATGGTAAGACCAATGAGATATTGCTCAAATCTTTCGCTGGAGGTTGTGTTAAGTTGTAACAATTTAACGTGAACCAACAGGAATGTAGTATTTGGTCCCATGTTAAATAGCCCTGTATGTTTCTGGATAATGTATCGTTCTCTTCCTTGTGATCAGTGAAGAATCTTTATCACTCAGAGGTGCATATAACTCAATAATGCTGGTTCGTTTAAATATTTTAAGTTTATCTTACCTTTTTTTGTAGCGGTTATAATGCTCAGCCTAAAAAAATAAAAGTTTTACTAGATAATGGTGAATTCATTTAAAACATAGGAGGAAGATTTAAAATAAAATGTACTTCACAGTGATATCAACTGAAACAATCAGGAGCATGGCTGCTGGAACCAAACAACATCTCACACACGCACGCACAGACGCACTCACGCAAAGACAAACACACTTGCACACGAACCTCACAAAAGCCAAATTCCAATACCCAAAATCTCAGCCACTCGCTCAGTCACACTCCAGCATGGCGTGTTATGGTAAAACTGGTTACCTGCCTAGGTTGAACTCTGCTGATAAACAAACTGCAACGATTTACATTCGGACACAGACATTGTCCGCCATTTCTACAGCCAAAGTACGGATCTCCAGACTCTTTGGGTCCCACAAGTTGATGTTGGTGGTGTTGATGGCTGTCATGTTGTCACATATCTTCAAAGAGTGTGAGTGAGCGAGTGGCAGAGATATTTAGGTATTGGAATTGGGCTAAAGACACACGCATACACACCAGGACACCTCACTGTGGTTTCCCCAACAAGTTGGACAAGAACCCCTGGCCCTCCCCCCGCCTGCTGTTACCCCCTGCTAAGGGATCCATCTGGTTCAGTTCAGACTGATCCAGCATTTCAAAGTCCTCTCCGTCCAAGTCTGTGTCCAGCTCGGAGCTGGACTGCTTGCGGTAGCTTCGTTGTTGGGTCCCCTGCGGGGGCCTCTCTCTCTCCCTACGTCGGGGTCGCGGCTGCAACGCCCCGGCCAGCGCCGCTTGGATCATGTTGCTGGCGATGACTCCTGCTAGGTCACCTGCGAAGTCACCTGCGAAGTCAGAGGCGGGCGGCAGGCCGCTGAGGGACAGCTCTGCGTCCAGGTCGTCCTGGTCCGAGTCCAGGTGATCCACATCCAGCACTGAACCCCCCCGGGGACCACCAGCCCGCCCAGACATGCCCAGGCTGGGCAGCCCAATGCTGGTGTCATCGTCATCGTCCATCAAAGTGGCATCTGGGTTTATAGAGGGGAAGTCTGGAAGATCCTGTGCAAAGGACTCCTCGGGGTCACTGTGCCTGTCTAGATCTGATGATGATGATGGGGAAACAGAGCAGACATACTGTAAGACAAGATAATATTTACTGAAAGCGTCACTGACTAAATTAAAGGCCACCTCTACATCTCCAGTGACTGGGCGCTCACCTTCAGAACCCTCTGTGAGAGGTGTCTGGCCACGGGACAGGTTGAAGGTGCAATTTTCAGTGTAAGACGCCTCCGCATCAGAGTGCTCAGAATCAGTCAGCGCAAGTTCCTTTGCCACAACATCGTCATCAAACTAGAAAAAGATAAGATCGATACGTTTTCAATACATTTCATTATGCAGTCTCACAGATGTTAGGCCATACTGCACAGGAAAAAGCACGTTATTTTCAATGACTTGTAGTGATATTATGCAGAACATAATCGCAAAAACAATTTTTTGGCTGTGGGCAGTTCAGAAACCCGTCCACCAGTGACATCATCGATGGTGAATCCAAGCCAATAGAAACGGCAGGCTTTCTTTTCCTGAAAAGTTGCAATGCAAAAGTTGAAGCCATCGTTCTCACGATAATAAAAATCTAAATATATTTTAAAACAAATCTTGTTTTTAAAAAATCTGCCTAATGATGATGTCACTGGTGGACGGGTGTCCGAACTGCCAAAAGCCCTCCTATGAGACACAGACTGAGTAGGGAAAAAATGGTGGTGTTTTATCATGAACATTAGTGAGGACCAATTATATGAAGAGATGTTGAAAAGTGGTGAAGTGGTCCTTTAATAGTAGCGATCTTTAAGTGTAGAAGTCTAGTGCGTTCCATTTTACATGGACCACACGGCCACTTATAACAACAACATCAACTGTACAAGCTAATGTAAAGCGCAGAACATTTCTATTTCAAACAGCATTTGAAATAGAACATATAAATTACTGTGGGGCAGAACGCAGCCAGCTCCTCCTCGCTGTCACTTGCTTCACCCGAGGCTGCGCCGTGGATAGGCTTACGCAGGACTGCAGAGTACACAGACATATATGCAGAGTCAGACCAAAGTTCATAGATATTACTGTACTGCTCTGAATCTCTGACATTAAGGTGCACAACCGAAATAGCCTACTGCTCATATGACATATAACATATACAGTTGGGTGCCACCGATATTGTCCCTTATCATTTGACCCATTTAGGCCTGACCTCAACATTTTAAAAAATCCTTCTAAATCCTCCAGTTTTCTGAAATAAATATTTTCACGATTTTTCAAAAATAGCAGACCTACAAGCTCGTAGCGCGCCACTCGGTGGCGCGCTATGAGCTTGTAGATCTGCTATTTTTCAATAGCTAAATTATAACATAGTTTAAAACACCAAAAGGGGTTCCCGCCCAAAATGGGTTAACTGTCCTTTTGCGCAGATCACGCAAACCTCAGCAAAAAGAAAAGGACAATATCGATGGCCTCCAACTGTATATGACAAATATAGCTTGGAAATTTGTGTTTGGAGTTCGACTTAATGATGCTTGTAAAACTGTACTACTTACACTGATTGTCCATAGGCTTTGACATCATGAATCCGCGGACGCTGAAGTCCAGCCGCTGCAGGACTGGCTCCAGCTTCACACACACATGCTGCAAAACTCGATGATAGGCTGCTAATGGTGCCAAGAGAACCGCCAACACTGGTAGGGAGAGAGAGGGGAGAAGAATAGACAGGATAACTCCCTCTTTAGTTTTTGCATAAGGGATGCAATGCACAATGCATCCATTTGTGATCTACTATAGTGCAAACAAAAACTGTCAAATTGCTACTCTCCTTGGCCCATTTACACAAACCTACAATTCTAGGTATTATATCCTTTCAAAACACGTGAATATTAACTGACACATAGACACGGTTAACATGCACAGACTACATTGGATTGTTTGTGACATGATTGAGTGTGTACTAGACGGCCTTCAAAGACTCTCTCCGGTCTACACTAGTGTTAGAGGTTAGGAGATTAGCTCTTTCTCAGCTTGACCTCCTTAACCAACTAGGTAGCTCCCTCCCTTCGTGGCATTAATCACCACACAGACTAGGCTCTGCTCGCTGCTAAGGCTCCCCAGATCTGGTTTCCCTTCCCATGCATTTTTAACACTGGCAACTAGGCTGTGTGTTCCCTGCCAATTACGCCCTCTGAATGGGGCTGGGCTTTGTAGTCTGGGGACCAACATACAACCGGACTCACCAGCAGAGTAGGACAGCACCAATCCAGGAATATAGCGTCCAATCATGGCCAGAAAGGTGAGGACTCCACAGCTCATGAGGCAAAACTGACACCACGAAGCACAAGCACGCACAACAAAGTCAGCAAGTGTCACTTAAACCATTAAATTGTTAAAGTTAATGTTGCTACTTTGCGCCAGGTAAAATAAACACCATCGTTGTGTGCGACGGCACTAGGTAGTTTGTGTTCTCTTTACCTTGCCTGGATTAAGTCCTTTGTACAGCGCCATTCTGGACATGAGGGCTGTTCCAGTGACCCAGGTCTCAGCAATGTGGTGGCACAGTTCAGGCACACTCAGAACCCCAGGCTGCACCAGGCCCCAACTAGACAGACAGAACATGTTACTAATCATCATAATCATCTCTCAGCGGCTGCTGGTTACAGTACATACTATACCATAGTCACAGGAACATACCCTTCATTTTCTGATTCGTCCAGTTTTGTGACTGTGGAACGAGAGAGAATATCCATGATATTATTATAAAACCACAAACAAAGTGTACAATACACATCTTTTACCAATGTTCTCATTTTCATGTAGCATATATTTAGTGGATATCTGTTCTGTACATGATCATACTGTAGTTATCAGTAAAGATTTAAGGGGCTATGAAGATTTAAAAGGAGCATCAATTGTGTCTGGTATAATGAATAGCACTTGCAATGTCCAGACAGGGCTTTCACAGCAGAATTAATCTTTAAGCAATTACATTTCACACAAAGGAAAGGAGAGTGGAATAAAGGTCTCTGCACACTGCTGCGCTTTTCAGCTGCACTTTTCCACCGTTTAAAAATCCGCCCACTGAGTCTGCAAGGACCACTTCACCACTTTTCAACCTATCTTCTTCAATAGGTCCTCACTAATAATCATGATAAAATGGCACGGTTTTTTTCTACTCAGTCTGTGTCTCATAGGAGGGCTGTGGGCAGTTTAGAAACCGTCTTCCAGTGACATCATCATTAGGCAGATTATTTTTTAAACAAGATTTTTTTTACAAAAATGTTTAGATTTTCATTACCGTGAGAACGATGGCTTCCATTTTCGCATTGCAACTTTTCAGGACTAGAAAGCCTGCCGTTTTTATTAGCTTGTATTCCCCATCGATGACTGACCACAGCCCTCTTATGAAACACAGGCCGAGTAGAAAAGAAATTGCGCCATTTTTTCATGATTATTAGTGAGGACCTATTATATGAAGATAGGTTGAAAAGTGGTGAAGTGGTCCTTTAAGAGCCATGAACTTTTTCAGATTAATTAGAGCTATGGTATAATTAAAGAGGGCCATTGGACTCTGCAGGGAAGGTAAGGACACAGACAGAATCAGAGCAGAGCCCCTAAAGTCTTTGTTGCACAACAATGTCACTGAATGAAAATAACTGATTTATAAGCAACGTTTCTCTTACAAATCGGTTATATTCGAGAGTGACACTGTTGAAGTAGATTAGACTTAAGAATACAGATGAACTACAAAGAGAGAGATCCCCCAGATAGATACCTCTGATTTGAGGCCAGATCTTATTCTTCCAGGTATCCACACAGACAACAAATAACAGTCCAGAGGCCACCAGGAAGAGCAGGCGAAACGAGGTCAAAGCAAAGAACCTATGACACAAAGAGAGAACACAACTGTGAGCATGAGGTGTGTGCTACCAAAGCATAGTAACCGTTTTAGTACAATGTTCAGCTAGAGACTAAAAGTTGACAATGGATGATGATTCGAGGGTAAAGTGAAATTGAATTAGGGCTGCAACTGCAACTGTCGGTTATTTTCTTAGCATTGTTCTATTGATTACCGTTTCTATTAATCGAATAGCACATTTAATATAAATTATTTTTTTATAAGATCAATGACTCGATCTTTAAGCCTGATTTTATAATTTGTACTACAATGTCGCACAACAGTCAGTGTCACTTCTAAATAATGGCAATAAATCAATCAATCAATAACATCGACCCGTGTCGTACCGTAGAAGGCCGGAATCGAGTCATGGTCATTGCTGTTTATGTGGTCGGCTGAGTCACTGGGATGTCTCGTGATGTTATTCAGAACCTATTTAACTTAAGATCAGGTTTATTCCTTAATTCAATTAAAATGAATAGTGATCCAGAGTCTGCAGACAATGTTTTGACCATATACACTGTACATTTGCACAGTCATTGTTCCATAAACTGTTGCCCTTCGACTTCCACAGCTATGAGCACTGTACTTTAGCACTGCAGCAAATATACATTACAAGACTTGGGCTGCCCCTGTTACAGTACGCGAGTTTTTTATTCCTATGATGGGAGGGAATTTGGAGCGCTGTGATTGGTTGTCAGTGGAGTAGGAAGCGCTGGGCTGTGTTTTGGACCGCACACAAGTGTTTATGCCTACTAGTACTCTATGACTAGTACTAACCCTATCTCTAACTCTAACCTAAACATAACCGCAAGCAGGGGAGCAACGCACCCCTCACCAACCTTAATCCAAAAACTATTAACGTACCCCTCACCAACCTTAATCCAAAAACTATTAAAAAATCCGCGGTAGTAAAAGATGTGGCGGAGGGGTAAAACGAGCGCTCCTAAACCTGAGCTATCCTAGGAATAAAAAACTAGCTTACAGCACACCACTTTAAAGGAGGGAATAACCCTGCTAGTCAGTAATTCAATGTTATACAATGTCTTTACAAATTATTTAAGTATTTATCAACTTATAGTCATCCCCAATCACTAAGAAATAGGGATAATATAAATGAACCAATAGCATGTGATAACCTTAGGCTTATAAAGTGAACCCATGTGATAATTGTTTTTAGGGAAAGCAAAGCAAACCTACTGCAATTTGATATATTTTTAAGTATAATAAGCTTTCCTGTTTCCTCCTAAGAGATTGTCAGCACACCATCCAGTCATTAAATATACTCTGTTGCATGCACAGCCTTGTCACACCGACACTATTCCATCTAAGAGCACAACGCGTTGTGAGCTCGTAGTTTGAAGATCAGGAAGCAGCTCAGAGATCACAGGAGGAGTGGTTTGTTCTTTGGTTTCTAGCTCTGGGAGAAAGTTATTCACATTCACTGGCTGGAGTGCTTTAGTATTAGGAGGAAGGAATAACATATGCCCTGTGAGACTTACAGTATCAGACTCTATGGCACCACTGTACCTCTGTAAGAACACACGTCACGGGCGGCTTCACAATTTAACCACCACAACAGAGTAACATGATTCAGTCATCTCACCAGAATTATAAAAAGATCAATCAAATAACTAGTGGTTAAGCGAGATAGGAAGCAAACCCTAATAAAAAGAAAACTAGCAAATTTCTCAGCAGAATTGGGCCCATGTGTTCAAAATAGTTCAGAGTGTGTATGTAATTGTTGATGTAGTTAAGTTTATTGCTATGTTTGTTGAATGTTTGATGTATTGTTTTGTCTATGTGTTGCGCCCGCGGACCCCCTCGAAAACGAGATGATGCATCTCAAAGGGCTTATCCTTTAAATAAAATGTCTCTCTCTTTCTCTCTCATATATATATATATATATATATATATATATATATCCTTAAGTAAGACAATAAGACAATATCCTATTGGATGATTTGGATCTCCCAGTTGTTTAATCAAGGCCACAAGTTCTGTTGATGGATGGGAAGGCTGAGATACGGTACCCATTATTCCTTACCCTTCCTCATAATGCATACGATTTTCCATTCCCTGTCATTCCATGCATTTTCTTTGGGATACTGTATCAATCCTGGGCTGAAACTAATGTTCACCGACGCACAAGTAACCAGGGGAGGGAGGGAGGGAGGGAGGGGGAGCGAGCGAGCGAGCGAGAGAGAGAGAGAGAGAGAGAGAGAGAGAGAGAGAGAGAGAGAGAGAGAGAGAGAGAGAGAGAGAGACAAACAGTAGAGTGCCTAATATGCCCAGTGGTCTAATCAAATAAAGGGTGGATTCCTGAACTGGAAGAGCAGGCCTCCCTGTCCCTCCAGGCTGCAGGTCAAGTGATTTATGTCACAGGGCAACATTAAACTACTTTATTCTTTACTTTACTGTATGACAACTGTGTTCAGCATTTTTAGAGACCCAATGGGAAGCTAGGCACATAAACACAGCATGCCATGATATCATTACAATGTAATAATTATTAATATTGTTGATTTTTCCTGTCAATTTGTGGTCTCAATGCCAAACTCAGCTGGTGTTTGCTCATTTGTGTTTTGATCGTTAAGCCACATGTCAAACACCGCATTTAGGTTAGGGGTGTTGTGTACAGCCCTCTGGTCGGGGCCCTAGATACAGAGGCACTTTATGTCACTCCATAAATAGCCACTCTAGCGAGAGCCATCTGTCTTGTCTTGAATTGACAGGTGACATGCTTGTATTGTGCTCAAGCATCGCATTATAACGGCCAAACGCATCCATTGTCCATCCCGTGTTGTCTGAATCTGGGTTGTCTATATACAACCTAGATTCAACAACAGTAGACGCAGTCAAATCCCCACAGTGTTAGTGTTATAGTGAATCTATTTGTACACTCTGTGTTTAATGTGCAAAAAACAAAACAAACAGATAAAAGCACCACTCACCAGAACACAACGTTGACCGCCATGTACGTTAGACCACACTGGACGGGTCTCTCCCACACCAGCACGGACTGCAGGTAGGTGAGCAGCCGCTCGTAGGGACCCAGCCTCGCCTGGAGGGCGGCTTTGACAGCCCGCACCTGGCCGTCTCTCTCGCTGGAGCCGGGGCGACTCCTCAGGCCGACGCTACTAGTGCTAGAGCCCTGCTGCTGCTGCTTGGTGGCGGCGTCTTCCTCCATCTTCTTGGCGTGCAGCATATTGATTCAAGGCGCCTGCTGCAAATAGACCGTTAGTCACTCACCGAACAGGTACAGCTCGCTATGACACCACGGACTCAGGACGGTTGCTAGCTAACGTTAGCTTAGCAACCTAAGCTAACGTTAGCAACCGTGTGCAAACGCCGGGCCAGCCTAGGCTAGTAGTAGCAGCTAAACTGTCAGACACGCTACTCGGTGTCAGACCATCACAGGGAAGGACAAGGAAAGAGACGCAACAACAACATCTGACCCTGACTTGTTGTTATATCATGGCTATTCTTCTGACATTTTGGCAGAAAGAATAACGTCGTAGCCTATCTTTAATGTCTTCTTCACAAATATGGCGTCACCTGTTTTTGTTTTACTCGAACACGGTAGGCTAGGCTGGAAGCACGTGACTTCACGTGAGGGGATCGCGCTCGTCCAATCAGAGTCCACGTCAGTGCGGCGCTCGTGCTTCCTGCGCAGCGGCGCGCCCCTGTGATGGAGACGTTCCAGAGAACCTCGATTATGAAATTATATTTAATAAATTAATAATTTGTAATAATGATAATAATACATATGATGTACAAAAATAGTAGTATTCTAGTATTAATTACAGACCGAACACACATATAGGTAGGGATATTGTTATATTCCAAATGTAAAATAAATATTAAAGGGTAATTAAAAAATAACACACATGCAAACAGATTTTTTTTAATATAATGAATTCAAAATACTCAAACGTTTATTATGTTCCACAAATACAAATTTGCTTTACTTTTCGGGTGGTGATTGTGAACCTGTTAAATTAAAAAACGACGCAGTCTCTCAACACAGTGAGTGTGAGCTGGAACGCAACCACGTCGTGAACTGCTGTGTTGTGTTTCCAGCGGGAAGGAGCTGGGTTGCAGCGGACTGACTGACAACAACATCTCTCTCTGCATCTGACTGTTTTGTTTGTACTGTAGCTAGCTGGCTAGCTAAACAACACCCATACGAAGAGGAGAGGAAGGACCATGCCGCGAGAAATCATCACTCTCCAACTAGGACAATGTGGAAATCAAAGTATGTTTTATATACCATACCATGGATCTTTCCATGCTAGCCTGGTGCTAGCCAACTGGCTATTGTGTATGTGTAGACTAGAGTGAGTGGATGTAGCTAACTGCATGGGCTAAAGATGTGTTGTATTTTGATCAGCTGGATACATACAGTACAGCCCTCAAACTGTCAGCTATTAGTACAGTGGTTTTCGACCCTTTTCATATCAAGGCCCATTATTAATTAATTCTGCATTTGAGCCACGGACCACCACTTGATGAGATTTTTAGCCTTGCAGACCCAAAACTAAACTAAATAATATGTACACATCACACATGTGACGTCCATGCTAGGAGACACAACAGGCAAAGTGGCAACCGTTGATCAAAATAACAATTATTCTACACAGTAGCTCTGGTCCATAGCTGCAACGGCAGCAAAGGGCATTAGGTCAGGGCTATGGACCAGAGCTACTAATTGTGTAGACGTCTTGTTAATAAATTCTTCAATCAATCAATCAATTGTAAATTAACTTAAGTAATGCAGATGTTTAACAATTTTACGGGTCCATTTGGTTACCAACTCTCCATCATTTAGCTGGGGACCACCTGCCATTATGTTGAACTGAGTGATGGTGAATGAAGTCACGGTGTGTTAGTAGCCCCTCTCCGGACCCCCCGGGTTGAGCTCCTTTGGACCCCTACCACGTAGGGTCCGGTATCACCGGCTTCAAGCGTCATGGGATGCAATCTGATTTACCCTGACTTAGCCCTGTGCTGCGCTGTGGGTGTCACGCTGACATATTCCAAACGAAGCATATGAACGCTATAGGAGACAACGAACCATCTGACCCCCCCCCCGCGAACGGCTCAGAAGCCGTTAAGTATTTTTAATGTTTGTACGACCGTTTTGGCAGCTCTCTTCCTTCCTTCCTTGACTTCCTTATTGACATCCTATTGTACCGCCTCCATCACCTGCGACAGAGCGCCGGAACTGGCTATCTGCGCGTTCCTGCCTCTGTCGCAGGTAGCTGCCAAAACGGTCGTACAAACATTAAAAATACTTAACGGCTTCTGAGCCGTTCGCGGGGGGGTCAGATGGTTCGTTGTCTCCTATAGCGTTCATATGCTTCGTTTGGAATATGTCAGCGTAACACCCACAGCGCAGCACAGGGCTAAGTCAGGGTAAATCAGATTGCATCCCATGTCGCTTGAAGCCGGTGATACCGGACCCTACGTGGTAGGGGTCCAAAGGAGCTCAACCCGGGGGGTCCGGAGACGGGCTAGGTGTGTTAGCTGGTGTGTGGATGGATCGGATGTCCCACTCCTTAATATAATAGATCCAAATGTGAAACATTGAATATTGATCAGCCCAAGATTTAGACTCTCGTAGACGTATTACGTCGTTTGAATGAATGTAGATTAGAATTATGTGCAGAATGTAATTTGCATACAGATATGAGACTTAATTTAACCGACTACATTTAGAAAAAATAAATTCACATTTCTTAACGGCCGCTGGTAGGGTGTTCCACGTTTTATTGGCATAGGAGCGAAATTAATTGAACCCCTTTGAGCCGAATCTGGGTTGCACGTGGTTTGTTGAACTCCTTCTGGTGTGATTGTGGACTTTGTTGAGTCCAGCAAACTTTGATGGAGGCAAACGGCCATGTTTCTGTAGTTCATGACATGTTGTTAACGTGACTGACCTCCCATCTATTTTTCGTGTTCCAGTTGGGTTCGAGTTCTGGAAGCAGCTATGTGCGGAACACGGCATCAGTCCGGAGGGGATCGTGGAGGAGTTTGCAACCGAAGGGAACGACAGAAAGGACGTGTTCTTCTATCAGGTAATGAATGACAGGATCCTGTTGTTCTCATCCAGCTGGAGCTTATGTTGTTATAAACTAGGGGTTTTCCAACCTTTTTCACATCAAGGTCCATTATGTATTCAGCATTTGAGCCACGGACCACCATTTGATGACATTTAGCCTCTCAGACCCAAGACTAAAAAATAATTTGTCGGTGGATAAGATTTTGTCCAAAATTCCATGTTGTATTGATGTTGAACCATAAGAGAGAAAACAGGCAAAAAGTGATCAAAATAACAATTCTACATTCTTTAATTATGTAGACATCTTGTAAATTAAGTAATGCAGATGTTTAACAATAATTTAAATCTTGAGTGTGATTGGTTTCATTTTATGCTCTCAAGAGTTAAAGATCTTAAAGGGTCAATTTGTTTTATGGTCAATTTTTCCATTTAGCTGGGGTCCACCTGGAACCCCCTCAAGGACCACTGGTGGTCCCTGGACCACTAGTTGAAAACCACTGCTATAAAGCATTGTCAAATTTTAAATAAAGCTGAGTAGGAAATAATTGATCCATCCATTTACAGTATATGACCCACATCTCCACTGCAGTGCCTCCATCAGCCACTAGATGGAGTAGTTGCAGTGTAAACTGGAGTAAGGTGGCTGTTAAAAAGACACTACAGCACTGTTTCCCACACAGTGGGTTGGGACCCATTTGTGGGACTCGGACCAATTTTTATGGGTCATGACTCGAGTAAAAATCCCATTTTCTTTTCCTACATTAAAAAAGTATATATATTATATAATATATTTTAAATAATTGTATACATTTTAAAACAAACATCTAAGACAAGTTGTGTGCTTGTATAGCTGCTATTCTAACTAGTGTCTAATCCCTCTTTTGGGTCTCGCCCTGAAAAGTTTGGTAACCACTGACATACAGCATTGAACCGAATATAAGATGACTCTCATTATAAGACGACCCCCATTGTTCAGGATATTCCTATTGGAAATATATTTAGTCGTCCTCCTAAAAGCCCTCTCCCTCCTTTCCCTTCCCGTGTGAACCGCACTAGGCGGATGACGAACACTACATCCCCCGGGCTGTCCTCCTGGACCTGGAGCCCAGGGTCATCCACTCCATCCTCAACTCCCCGTACGCCAACCTGTACAACCCAGAGAACATCTACCTGTCTGAGCACGGTGGAGGAGCAGGCAACAACTGGGCCAGTGGGTACTCACAGGTTAGTGATCCCAGGCAACAACTGGGCCAGTGGGTACTCACAGGTTAGTGATCCCAGGGAACAACTGGGCCAGTGGGTTCACAGGTAGTAATCAGTCACACCATAACAAGTCACTGTTCCATCTTTGCTTTATTTGAATTTAACACATTCAATTACGTTAAATTTAAAAAAAACAATGCTGTAATTTCCAGGGAGAGAAAATCCACGAAGACATCTTTGACATCATTGACCGGGAGGCGGATGGCAGCGACAGTTTGGAGGCAAGCTCAGAGTTTTATTTTTACTTTTGCATTCATGATGAGTTACAGAAGCAGGTTTACATTAGGTGGGATGTTAGACTGACAGATGCACGATAGTAAAATCACGAGCATTGCTGTAATCGGCTGACCTCATTTACACTTTACAGGTATAATTAATCGATACTGCCAATACAGCAAGAGCCACAACAAAACATTGCAAACTATGTGAAAATAGAAGCAATTTTAAAATGTGTAGCTTAATGAGTGTTTTGTTTTTCTAATTGTTTTATTTTCAGTTTTGAACTGTAGCTGGCATATGATGCCTGCAAAAAAGGGGGCAAAGCAGAACATTTGAGATAATGCTGGCATGCTTTGTGTCATATTGTTGATTAAAGGAACATCACACTGACTGCCTGTTAAACATGAAAGGCCAGATGTTACAATAACATGTCATCTCCAACAGCAGAGAGAGAGTTTTTGTACCAATCTCACCAGCAGACAATCATTCTCTGTTAGACTGAGTGTGAACATGGCTTGCATCACTCAACAGCAGAGTTTGTGTTTCAAATAAACACACACAATGGAGAGGAAGAATGGTGTGTGGACGTGCGGATTGGGCCTTTAAGGAGCAGCTTCGGGGTGAAAAATGAGAAATGGGTTAGATTATTTTGACTGATAGGTGTTAACCTATAGAGTATAGACCCGCCCGCCCCACTTCCAATACCTCTTAAAATAATGGTTTGGTAGAAAATGTTTTCCTTGAGCATTGAATGACCAACTTGGTAGAAAGTCCATGTAAAACGGGTGCTGCTCAGTGCTCACGCATGTCCTCGTAAAGCCCAAGCTATGCTCGGTATTATTCTGAGACTTTCCTCAACAGCCAGCCACCCCATAAAACAACATTCAGACCTCCCCTTGGAGCTCTGAGCTCTGTTATTCATTCACATTATGACCCCACATTATTATTTAGTGTGTGTGTGTGTGTGTGCTGGGTTGGACGGTAGGTAGGTGGAGTGCTCGTGTGTATGTGTGTGTTGGCAGGGTGTGGCGTGTTGGAGGTCGGGTGATAATAGCTGGGCTAGTGTAGAAGGCAGGTATTACAGGAGAGGGAGCCTATTTGTGAGGTGGGGCTGCACTCCCATTTATATAACTGCCAACTGCCTAGGGAGGGAGGCAATTGCTCTCCCACACACACAGACGTTTGCGTTGGGCACGCAGTTATAGTATAGGGCGAAACGCGAACGTGGCATTCACAGTAGCAGTGAGCTGGATAGGGCTGTCACGATTACAAATTTAAGTTGGCGATTAATTGTCACTCAAATAATTGTGATTAACGATTTAATTGTGAGTTTGGCATGATTGAACATTGTGAATGCAATTTAAATTTGTTTTTTTTAGGCTCTAATCACAAATTGCACGGGGCAGATTATGACAAATATACAAATAAATTACTGACATTTAATTATTTTATTAGAAATCACGGTAAATAGCGGGAACATGGAAACGATGACGATTTTGTTTTAATAATTAATTAATTATTAATCATTTAATAATTGCGATAGGCCTATTGAGCTGCACATACTGTACTAAGTCACCTTCTGTCCTTTCCTGGCAGGGCTTTGTCTTGTGTCACTCCATCGCCGGTGGGACGGGCTCAGGCTTGGGGTCCTACTTACTGGAGAAACTCAATGACCGGTCAGTACGCAACTACGCACACACCCACCCACCGCGTGAATATGGGGTCAATAACTGAAACTCTTCTAAGTGTTGATCTTTTTCACCATGTGCCCTTTTCCCTGTAATTGAACTAGCATGTTTTGTGAACACTATACCCCCCCCCCCCCCCCCCCACCCCGTTCGCTCTGTGATCTTCAGGTACCCAAAGAAACTGGTGCAGACGTATTCCGTCTTCCCCAACCAGGACGAGATGAGTGACGTGGTCGTCCAGCCCTACAACTCTCTGCTCACACTGAAGAGGCTCACCCAGAATGCAGACTGTGTGGCAAGTAGCCCTAATAATAGATTCACCCTAGGTGAATTTGAACCATTGATTTTTAACAACATTTCCACACAGGAGATATATATATGCTGCTTCTGTAACAGGGTAACAAGGAAGCAAATAATTACAGTGCCAGAAGTCACTACAAATCTATCTTACTGAATCTCAGTCTTAGATTGATGTGGTATTGCTTGCTTGGGCTGAGAGATTTTCCGATTGGGCTAAACGGTGCACAGTAAAATCCCGGTGTTGATTTGACTCGGGAAGAGTACAAAAATGGAACCAGAAGTCCCATTTAGCCACTCTTAGGAGTTAAATTAACACCAGCAATTTTTCTGCGTGTCCTCTCCAATACCTACTTCCTCCAGTGCCTTACAGAAGGCCCTCATATTGATTGAATTAGGCAGAAAGCTAATAGAATCTGCTCAAGACTTGACCCCCCCCCCCCCCCCTGTTATAGCCACACAGTGTGCCTCTTATGTCCCCCTCCTCCTAAACAACAGCATACTGTGTTTAGTCGGGTTCCCTGACTACTTGATGACTCAAAGGCACGCTCAAGTCTTTCTACATTGCAACAGCATATTGCCTTTCTTCATGTTCGTTGGAAAGAAATGCAACGTTTCTTTCTTCCCACACTTGTTTAACGTTCACCCTCCTCGCCTCTGTGTCTTTTGTCAGGTGGTGTTGGATAACACCGCTCTGAATCGAATCGCCACAGACAGGCTGCACATCCAGAACCCGTCCTTCTCCCAGATCAACCAGCTGGTACGTGACCACTGGCACTCCTCGGACCACTTCATCATTCAGGGCTTTTAAGCCATTCTGGGCGGGAACCCCCTTTTGGTGTTTTAAACATTGTTGTAATTTAGCTATTGGAAAAATAGCAGATCTACAAGCTCATAGCGCGCCACCGAGTGGCGCGCTACTAGCTTGTAGGTCTGCTATTTTTGAAAAGTCGTGAAAATATTTATTTCAGAAAACTGGAGGATTTACAGTCAAAAGTTTCTGGGAACAGATAACTCATTATCTATCTAAAGTATTACAAAAACATATTCCCTGTTGTCCTAAATTATTGCTCCTTAATGATGACTCTTTAACTTTAAGTATTGTTCAGAGACGATTCTGGCTGGCAGGAAGTACCGCTGCAAAAAAAATGTTGGCACTGCGATGGCAAGCTCCACATTCTCTGCCCTTTAATCACTGGAAACAGTTATTAACTGATGTTGTAACAATGGAGCTTTCTACAGCTAGATTGAATGGTGCAAATTATCAAACAATAGATAGCTGGAACCATATTCTCTATCAAGTTAGGACCTCTACTGTATAACTAGCATGACATATATAACTAATTATATCTGTATAATAATATATATATATATATATATATATATATTTTTTTTTTTGGTCTTTGTTGACATTCTTGCTCGTATCTTTTTCTTTTCAGGCCTATGACGGGGTGGGTTGGGAGGGATTAATTTATTGTTCTTTATTTACAACTTGTTTTGATATATGTTTATGTTGCATTTAATTGTTATCATTACTATATTTTTTCTTTTATTTTTTTTATTTTTTATTTTTTTGTCAACGGTGGTTGGTGCAGGGGTTTGGGGGTAGGATTTAAAAAAATGAGGCAAGGGGCAAGCCACTGATAATAATAATTTGAATTATATTTTGTGTGCAATTTCTTGGTATGCCTGTACCTGTGCCTTTCATCCGAAAAATGAAATAAAAATATATCCAAAAAAAAAAAGAAAACTGGAGGATTTAGAAGATTTTCTTTTAATTTCGACGTCCGCTCTAAATGGGTTAAAACGGGACTAGTTTGCAGCATGCCTGTATTTGATGAAGAACAAATCTGTCTGTTTAGAAGAGAGGTAAATGGAAGGTCATGCTCATGCCTAAAATAAAAGGGATTTACGAACTAGTTTTACAAGTTCCTCACACGTCAGACTGGATCTTTCTTTAGCTTCCCTCTGAAATCGGCAGTGTGCAGTTTTCAAAGCATAGCTTGGTTGCGTCACTGGATGTGGATTGCTTACGCCCCAACTCGACATGAATGTAATTGAACTAACTAGCCCAACATCTTTTTCCCTAATTTGTCTCCTGTACCCAACTTAAACGTTCTACATACAGGTTTCCACCATCATGTCTGCCAGCACAACCACCCTGCGTTATCCAGGATACATGAACAACGACCTGATTGGTCTGATCGCCTCCCTCATCCCTACGCCCCGCCTCCACTTCCTTATGACGGGCTACACTCCACTCACCACTGACCAATCTGTACGTTGTGTTCATTTTAACGGAACAAAATATTTAAAAAACACACACTGCAAAAATCTGAAATTGTGCAGTGTTGCATGCGGTGCAGTTTTTAAATATTTATCTATACCTGCATTTTTTATTAGTGACAGAATGGAATGTGTTATTCTTAGCTTTATTTTGTCTACTTACATCCTAATAGCCTGCTAGAGAACACAGATCCTTTTAAACGTTCAAATTTACTATGGCGGGAGCGGTCAAATATTAAGATTATTATTAACTTTTTGCCTTCCTCTCCCCTCTGTCTCTCAGGTGGCCAGTGTGAGAAAAACTACGGTGTTAGATGTGATGAGAAGGCTTCTGCAACCCAAGAATGTCATGGTGTCCACGGGCAGGGACAGACAGGCCAACCACTGCTACATCGCCATCCTCAACATCATCCAGGGAGAGGTGGATCCCACACAGGTATGTGCTGCGTGTATTAATAGTGTTGATTTCGTCGACCGAAACTATGACAAATCTTTAGTCGACTGACGTTTTCCACTGACAAAAAAAAAACAAAAAAACCCAGCTACGATGACAAACTAAACCTATTGACAATGTCAATAGGTTTAGTTTTGACAACGTCAACAAATAAAATCTATACTAAAATGCTAGGGAGAGACTAGTGGAAAAGAGTTCCAGTAGAACTAAAAGATAAGTCATTTTATGCTTGTATGCATGCTAAAAAATAGCCGATCTACAAGCTCGCAGCGTGAGCTTGTAGATTGGCTATTTGCAGCATGCAACCAAGTGTAAAATCTTCCAATACGATGCCATCAAGGCCTGCCGAAATACATTTTAGTCAACTAAATCAACAGTAGATTTAGTCAACTAAAATCTTTAGTAGACTAAAACTAGACTAACACATTTGAGGTGCATAAAGGTATGCATCCATCGTCATGCCATTGATAACAGTAGGCGAACAATATAATTTGTTTTCAGAAATAGCAGATCGATGAAACATCAGCGCTTTGACTTGACATGTGAGCTTGTAGATCTGTTATCTTTGAAGATTTTAGAAGGGGTTTATATAATCTCCATTACCTTGTATAGCTCTATATCCAGTTAGTGTTCTGCATTGTTCATACTAAGCCCATTTCTGCTCCATGTTTCTGTAGGTGCACAAAAGCCTCCAGCGGATCCGAGAACGGAAGCTGGCCAGTTTCATCCCCTGGGGTCCTGCCAGCATCCAGGTGGCCTTGTCAAAGAAGTCCCCATACCTGCCGTCTGCCCACCGAGTCAGTGGCCTCATGATGGCCAATCACACCAGCATCTCATGTGTACGTGCAAGCAAGACGTTTCTCTCACTATACACCCGTTGCGTTCAATTAGCCCTTCGATGTTGTTGAACACATACACAGCTTAATGTCGGGAAAGTTACACGACTGACCCACCCAGGTGATGGCAATAATACTAATCACCGTGCATTACATAAACTCCTGTCGGATGGTCGTTAAAGTTGATTGAGTTGGATAGTTCTCCCTCTAACATTACCACGTATGTCTAGATTGAAATAATGTCATGCACATTTGTCCAGCGCATAGCTTACTGCAGGCCTGCCTTGTTGACTAGATTTAGAAGACATTTTGAAGCTCTTGCTACTGAAATGATCAATTTATATGGAGAAATCCCGTCATTTAACATGCCTCTCAATGGGTGAGAAGGACCGCTTGCCATCGTGGAGTGGGTGGGACTGGGAGGGGCTAATTCTGTTACAACTAGTTATTTGCGTATATATCGAGGCAGTGCTTGAGGACAGACACTCACGCTTCCGTTGTCTTCCTTCCCGCAGCTGTTTGAACGAACGTGTCGCCAGTACGACAAACTGCGTAAGCGCGAGGCCTTCCTGGATCAGTTCCGTAAGGAGGACATCTTCAAGGACAACTTTGACGAGCTGGACAACTCTCGCGAAGTGGTCCAACAGCTGATCGACGAGTACCAAGCAGCCACGCGAGCCGACTACATCTCCTGGGGCACACAGGAGGCCTAACAGTGCCTTAACAGCGGGCGACACATCGCCTAATCGCTCGCTATCGGGCGAAAAGATTAATTATTTTGATCTTTTCGGGCGACGTTCCTCCGCCCTGCCATCGGCGGTAGTCGCCGGGTCCCATAGACAAATAATGCACTTCCAGAAAATTCATCTGGCTGTCGCCTGCTGTTAAAACACACTGTCAGAAGCATATTTACCTTTGTATTAAGTAAAGTCACAATCTTTAGAACTCTCAAGTAGATATGTATATAAATGTTAACATTTTTGGACCCTCCCATGTTCCATTAATTAATCTGCTCTAGCATGAATCCCACTGAATGCGAGGGTGTACTGTAGGATATAATGTCATAAACATTCAACCAAATTATAGCCAAATTATAAAGTAACTTAATCCTCTCAACTAAGAACCAAGCTCCACTTAAACCCAAACCTGCACTATGTTAGCGAGTCCTGTGTAAGGTTTCAAGTCTGTGCTGAAAACAGGGACACATCAATGTCTACCATTTCTCTGCCTGGATACAACCTCTACTTATGGTCAACAGCGGTATATGGTTTCATCTGCTACACTCTTGCCTTTCCCTCTCATTACATTTTAACACAATGCCAGAGTATACGTTGCCTTGTTTGCCGGTCTATTTTTCTATTGAGTTCCGTGGTTCCGTTTTAGCGGTGTCGGTTTACAGTGGTGTAAAGCCTGCACATCCTGACAGGTAATTACATTATGACGGACGGAATGTGTGACATGACAAAGCCCACGTTCCGGACATTGCTGGCATGGTGTGTCGTCTTCTGCTGCTGTGTTCTTAGTATGTTAGCGCAAACACAATCCGTGCTCATGACAATATCCATGTTGTACACCTTCGCCGTTGCTGTACATTGCAGTTACTACATGATTGTAACAATTTCATGTTGGATTGTCAAAACTGCAAGAGCATTCAAATTGCATTTGTGTAACCCCATGTTCAAAGAAGGAATTTGCACAGACAGGGATGTACAAAAATGAAACTAAGTTTGAACCTCGTGCCTGTATGTATACCTTCAAGAGTCAAACGTTCTTCTCTCCAGCTATCCAGATGTATTGTAAATAGCATTACATGTTTCTTTGTTGGACCTGTTTGGAAATATTAATAAAAGATGTTTTCTAGTAATCCGTCTTTAGTGTCGTCTATATTAATAAGGTGGATTGTATGTTTATCAGAACGATAACCGTCTTGTTTCATTTATAATAAGCAGTTCAACACAATATTGCAAAGTTATACAACACCTGGATCTGCAGCTGTTCATCCAACTTAGTTGAGGCTCAATTACCGCTAGGGAATGCCGAGGCAATTAGCAACTCTTGCTCAAGCAGCCATTCTTTTTAAGCAGGAAGGCCATTGGGAGAGGCAGCTATGCTGCATGGGCCAAATTTCACCCTGAAAAACACCCTCTGCAGAGAAGAAGCAGGCAATGACCTCCGTAACCCTGATGGCCTCTCTTGCTGACTGAGTTGCTGGCAGAGATACTTCGCAGTCAGATCTGGCAGAGGCTCACACTCCTGGCAGAAGTACTCTTAAACCCCAGTACAAATACTCCTGTCAAATACAGTTGGGTGCCACCGATATTGTCCCTTATCAATTGACCCATTTAGGCCTGACCTCAACATTTAAAAAAATCCTTCTTTATCCTCCAGTTTTCTGAAATAAATATTTTCACGATTTTTCAAAAATAGCAGACCTACAAGCTCGTAGCGCGCCACTCGGTGGCGCGCTATGAGCTTGTAGATCTGCTATTTTTCAATAGCTAAATTATAACATGTTTAAAACACAAAGGGGTTCCCGCCCAAAATGGGTTAACTGTCCTTTTGTAATTGCTTTTAAATACACTCAAGTATTCAAAATGCAACGAATTTATAGAACCTTGTAACTCTTGTGAAACCACACACACTGCATGCACCAGCACTGACGTGCGTTCTTGTAGAACCACTATGCTACAAAGCCTAATAGAAACGCATAGAAATGCAATAAACGGAAAACAGTAACATTTTGGTAAACATAGTAAACATTTGAAAATAAATGGATCCTTTCTCTACCCCCCCCAAAATCTCAAACATTGAGATTTGGCCATGTGTGTTGTGGGTTTGTCTGCTTTGCCAGACTCATGGAGCTGGTCAGACTTGGTGCGTTCTTCTCCGATCATGTCATCATAATGTCAGTGATGTAGTTCAGTCGGTTTTCAACTCCGCTAAATGGAGAGTTGGTAACCAAATGGACCCTTATGAATCTTTAACTCTTGAGAGCGTAAAATGATAATTCATTTTATGCTCTCAAGAGTTAAATTATTGTTAAAGATCTGAATTAGTGGCCTGGGCCGTGGCTCAGCGGTCCAGGCACCTTGGCCGGTAGTCCGAGTCTGGCAGTGTGCAGCGGGCTCGACTCCCGATCCCGACGGCCTTCACTGCATGTCACTCCTCCGTCTCTCTCCCCATTTCCTGTCAGCCTACCGTCTGTCCCTCTATAAAAAATATTAAATAAAAAGGCGAAAGCAGCAAAAAAACATCTGAATTAGTGAATTTACAAGAAATGTACACAATTAGAGAATGTAGAATCATTCTTATTGTGATCCTCTCCTATGGTAGCCACATCAATATAGCATAGCATTGTGCAAACAACAAAATATTCTTAGTCTTGGCGTCCGACAGGCTAAATCTCATCAAATGGTGGTCCGTGGCTCAAATGCCAAATCAATAATGGGCCTTGAAATGAAAAGGGTTGAAACCCCCTGATGTAGTTGAAGAACTTGGATCCTGAGTTCCCAGGGGCTTTGAAGGTGACATGACTTAGGGCCGATTCATACTATTTTACCGCTGTAGTGCCGAAACGATTTCGGCTCGTCAGAAATTTTCAGTAGCACCGAAGAGCCGACTTTAGGACGGTACCCGCCCCCTCGAACCTCAAATGACGTCACATTGTAGGCTCTAGTCTACAGAGTGGTTACACTCCGTTTTTAACTTCATGGGTGTAGTAACCTTGATAACGATGATCTGCTACTATTAGGCTACTATTATTATTACTATTATTTGGGGTTCATGCCGCTGTAATAAGCCAGATTAATTCAGTCAACGTGTGGCCTGCTAAATATAGTGAATAGTTATTGATTCTGACACATAATAATGATAACAACAACACACCAATAACAAAACTGCCACTCACCAACCGGAGACAGATGAACAAGCGTTCCTCAGCTGGGATGGAGTAGTTTGTGTCCTTTCACGGGCCACTGATGTGAGGCCTTATGTACTTGTAGATCTGCCATTTACGGCACATGACACCAACGACTTATCTTATGCAAAACTGTTTAGTTTTTTTGACTGAATGTGAATAAAAGTAGCAAGGATAGATATGGTACAATGGTGCTGACTTTAATACAGTATTTATAGTTTTTATTGCACTTCCAAGTTAGTCAAAATAAAAATAGTGCAATTAACTATACACACATTACGTAAAAAGGTACCATGCAACGTACAAACAAGCTTAATACAAAGCGACAACATCTGCAGTTTGATTTCTATTGTTTTCTTAAGCCCAGTTTGCACTTCATTGTATGAACTCGATTATGAAAAAAAAGGGGAAAAAATGAACTTTTGGCGCGTGCCGTGGTCATACAACATGGTGTCAACTGGGCTTCACATGTAGCTCAGAGCTGCCTGCAGCTGCGGTAGAAAAAGCGAGGGGACAGGGCTGGACTGGCTGTGTGGAGGCAGGGGGACAGGGCTGGGCTGGCTGTGTGGAGGCAGGGGGACAGGGCTGGGCTGCCTGTGTGGAGGCAGGGGGACAGGGCTGGGCTGGCTGTGTGGAGGCAGGGGGACAGGGTTGGACTGGCTGTGTGGAGGCAGGGGGACAGGGCTGGGCTGGCTGGCTGTGTGGAGGCAGGGGGACAGAGCTGGGCTGGCTGTGTGGAGGCAGGGGGACAGGGTTGGACTGGCTGTGTGGAGGCAAAGACTTGTCAAGACCTTCCTTCAATGGTGAGGAGAAGACCACAGCCTGGTTCATCAGGGGAAGTAAACTCACTGGATTACAAAAAAAAATATCCGTAGAAAAATTCACCTACTAAAACAATCACCTACTAAAATAACAGACTCGGCTGTCTTTATATTTGGCATAAAGTCTTTACTCGAGTCTTTTGAAAAGAAAAAGCGATGACGGATTCCATTTGTGAATCGCTATCCGGGGCGGCTTAGCTGCTTTGCGAGGGGGGGGTTCTTGCTAATAAAAGCTTATACAAAAACATCTTTGGTCCAATACCCAAACCAATGACATGGCAAAAACTTTGGCTTCATGAATAAACGCCAAGTCATACGCCCAAAAAAGTTTAAACACACATTTAGGCACTCGTGTGCCTAAAGAAGACGGGGGGGGACTGGTGGTTACACAGGATTCACTTCTCTAAAAATGCAAACAAAATCAAACAAGGCAAACCCCAAATAAAATGCACCTACGGTAGGTCTGTATTTAAGACATAAAAAAAGGACAAAAAAAATAAATGAGAAATACAAATTGTGTTACATAAATAAACACTACTACATCAATGGGCCTATTAGAATATTGTACTAAATGGCACGGAGAGATGTGGATCTATATATGGTCATTTAAAATGTTTAACCCATTTTGGGGCGGGAACCCCTTTTGGTGTCAGCATTATGTTATGCTTTAGCTATTGAAAAATAGCAGATCTACAAGCTCATAGCGCGCCACAGAGTGGCGCGCTACGAGCTTGTAGGTCTGCTATTTTTGAAAAATCGAAGAACGACCGACATAGAAACATATCTTTTTCAGAAAACTGTCAGGATGTAGAAGACATTTTTTAGAATCTGATCTCAGGTCAAAATGGGTTAAAATGTTTAATTCATTAATACTTGTGGTACAACGGTTTCTCTCTCTAGGAGGTGGCCCTCCAGTGGTCTAGCACCCGTCTTCTGCAGGACAGGCTTTAGGATGGCTCGCCTCAAAACAGCCAATCTACAAGCTAGTGCAGATTGGGTGTTTTCGGCAGACGACACCATCGTACAACAAAGTATAAATCAGGCTTCACGCTGCTTACAAACAGCTCCATTTTACGCCAAATTGCGTTAACTTGTGGGAACGAGGAGGGAACCGGGGGGGGGGGGGGAAGCACCTGTCATTTTCAATTGAAAGATCGCCACACCAGCGGATAAATGCACACAGACATGTGAACGCTCCAAGCAAATCAAGTGTTAGCCAAAGTAGAGACAGTTTTATGTTGAGGATTACAGCTCAGACAGACAAGCAGCACAATGTGAGGGACTAGTCGGAGGCCGTTTTGGTGGAAAACGACACAGACACAGAGCCCCAAAGCCTTTGGTTTCTGTGAAACAGAATTATCCCGGATCCTGAATGTCTCATCCAAGAAACGCTTTCCCATCCTTTATCTCACTCACATACACACGCACTCACACACGCACGCACTCACGTCTCACACTCACACACACACACAAATGATAATCCCAGAGGGGAAGAGTCCATATGACCGAGCGTGGCAGCCAAAGTGACTTAGCTACAGAACTCAAACATCTGTTTCCAGTTCAAGTTCACATGGCTGTGCTGCATCAACAGTTCCAGGTAATAGAAGCCCGGCTGGGGTCTTATGAAAACGGCCCCTGCTTTCTGACCAACGTGTCAGCGTGAGAGAGAGAGAGAGGGCGCGCGCGCGAGTGTGGGAGTGAGTGGGTGAGTCAGTGAGCGAGCGAGTGGGTGAGTCAGTGAGCGAGCGTGTCAGAGAGGAAAAGAGTCATGGACGGGGTGCGTGACACCAGAGCGTTTTCTCACCACGCTCTTCCAGCAGCGCATGAAGGACCGCCTTCTAGGAGGGGGGGGGGGGGGGGGGGGGGGAACAAAAAAACAGAGCAAACATGGCACCCTTTGAGAAACAGAGAGAGACATGGGAAGAAGTAGTGTTCACTCTGAGCTATACCTTCACACGGCAAATGCTCTCTCTCTCTCTCTCCCCCTCTTTCCCTCTCTCTCTCTCTCTCCCCCCTACCCCATGGTCCGTGCCAATGTCTCACGTTGTCCCGGGGTTTGCTGTTGGGTTTGGGGGTGAGGCGGTGGCGAGGCAGCAGAGGCTTGCGTGACAGGACGGGGGTGGTGGGGTGTGTGTGACACCTCATCAGCAGCCACATTGGTTTCTGTGGCTTTCTGGCCTCACTCGCTTTGCAAAACAAGACCCCCCGACCCCTCCCCACCACCACCCCACAAGCCCCCCCGCCCCTCCCCCCCCCCCCCCCCCCCTCTTCTCCCTGCTCGCCCCGGCTCCTTCAGTCGGAAAGCTCGCCAAGGTTTATTTTCACGGGCGTGGGGGTGGGCCAGTGGGGGAGTGAAAACAGCCCTCTCTTTGTTTTGGCTGCTGTGCCGTTTCCCCCAGCGGAGGAGGAGGAGGAGGAGCAGGGGTCCTGACTGAGGGGCCGGCCTCTGTGCACGATGGGGGCTTGTGTGGAGGGATATAGGAAGGACTGTTGGTGATAAGGCGGGCAGGGCGGGCGGGCGGGCGGGCGGAGGGATACGGTGGCCGGTGGCGAGTGTCTTCTCACACTTGGTGCGAGGGCAGCTCCATCAGGGTGGGCGTCGGCCCCAGGTGGCGGAAGCCAACCTCGCCCGTGCTCTCCTTGATGGAGAGGCTCATGTCTGTCTCGCCTTTACCTCCTCCTCCTCCTCCTCGCTGTCGACGGATGGCGCTGAAATATGCGTTCATCTGCTGCATGATCTCAGTCAACTGAGGGGGGGGGGGGGGGGGGGGGTTGGAGAGAGAGAGAGAGAGAGAGGAGTCAGATGGTTATCCATCTCAGTGTCTGGATTGTGATGTCATCCAGCTGCTGGAAAAAGACAGAGCTCTAGAGATAGTCATGTGATCTGATGTGTCATCATGGCACGTTCTGAAGGACACACACACACACACACACACACACACACACACACACACACACACACACACACACACACACACACACACACACACACACACACACACACACACACACACACACACACACACACACACACACACACACACACACACACACACACACACACACACACACACACACACACACACACACACACACACACACACAGTGGGTCGCCTACACATTTCTATGGGTCCCTTTATTTCTTTATTTTTCCTGCATTTTGTTTTTAATTATTATTTCCAAACATTAAAAAAAAGAACATTCCCCCAAATATGTAAATTGTCCATGAATTCAAAACAAATTCAAAAAATAATCTCTGTAATTTCACGAAGATAATAAAAGAAAATTCTAATAAATTCCATACATTAGAAAACAAGTGAAAACAAGTAAAGAAATAGTTTGGCTCCCGGGCGGGCAAACATCTAATCTCTCTCTTTGGGTCTCGGCCTGAATAGTTTGGAACCACTGAACTAAAACGTAGCATTGCGTGAGTGTGCATTTCTACATCCGTGTGGTTGTTATGCTATCCTGCTTGTTTTGCAAATCAAGTTGGAAGGAAGGTCCATTGCAAACCATTTAATTTGTTTATCGTTCAGGCCTGCAGCACAGCAGTACAGTACAGTATAAGTACTGTACTTAAGTACAATTTTGATGTATTTGTACTTTGAGTATTTACAATTTCCAATACTTTTACTTCTACTCCACTACATTTCGGATCGAAATATTGTACTTTTACTCATTAGTCGTTTACTAGTTACTTTGTAGATTTGGATTATTATGAAAAAACAGTTCAGCCCTTATATACATTTCGGCCATTTGAAAATAGCCGATCTTGTGAGCTTGTAGATCTGCTATTTTAAAAAGATTTATTTTAATTAAATTTGATAACTTGAAATGGGACATTCTGCATAATGAGTACTTTTACTTTTTGACATTTTGAGCAACACAGGCTCTTCCTCGGACTACTTCAATTGTTTTTTATTTGTTTTGGAGCGGTGCATAACCGCTTCAATGACTGGCCGTGTGTGTATGTCTGTACGTCTGTCTGTCCGTCTGTTTAGAGTATGAACAGCTGCAATACCGCCGGGTGACCAAAAGTGACACTGTTGAGCAGCCTAAAAGGGCCATTCTTCACACTGAACACTAGAACTATAGCCGCAGCCAGCCAGCTGCGTTGTTGAGCAGCCTGCGCCGCTCAGTTCACACGGGTGTGATCTTTTCGTAAAGCACGACAGTGCTTTACAATAATTGTCACCAGTGGGTTTCTAAAGCGTTGGTGGCTTTCTGCGTTGCCCCTCCGTCGGCCCGTCCGTGTCTGCACCCATAAATAAATAAAAGCTACTTTTGTGCGGGTCCGGAGATCACAGAGGGATTTCTGTTCCCACGTGGGACGATGCAAACAAAATGTGCCCCAGTAGTGAAAGGGATGATTTGTTCTCCTCGGAAGAGAAAAAAAAGGGGCCGTTTGGAAGAATATCCGGGTTTCTGAGAAATGTTTTGGCGGATTTTCTAATCCTACCACTGCAATAAAACTCAACCCCCATGTTGCCATTTAACCCATTTACGTCGAAATAAAAAAACGTTCGCTCTGAAAGAATATATACCTATTCAAAGATTTGTGCCGCATTTTTACGATTTTTCAAAAATAGCAGACCTACAAGTTCATAGCGCGCCACTCGGTGGCGCGCTATGAACTTGTAGATCTGCTATTTTTCAATAGCTAAAGTATAACAGAATGCTTGAAACACCAAAAGGGGTTCCCGCCAAAAATGGGTTAATGCCAGGAAGTGAGATGCTTGGTGGTTAGGGGTCGGTTGGGAGAGCAGCACAGGTTGTGTGTGTGCTCTCTTTTTTAGACCAAATTAATGAGTGTTTTTTAAAGTGGGTCACAGCGCTGGGGCTGGGGGTGAAATATCACCGGCAGACATACAGCGTGCCTCTTTCAGTGACTGTGCAGAAGTCCGTGTGGTGGTGATAAGGCCTCGCGGGCCACCGCGCACATCACTACACCACGCTCTCCATGCTCTACACACAGCACTGGCTCCCAAAACAGTGGTCCGGGGACCACCAGTGGCCCTTGAGGGGGTTCCAGGTGGTGGTCCCCGGCTAAATAAAGGAGAGCTGTTAACCAAAAAGGACCCTTATTAGATCTTTAACTCAAGAGTTAAATTATTGTTAGACATCTGCATTACTTCATTTACAAGAAGTCTACACATTTTGACCTGTTGTCTCAACATGGTACCAACATCAATACAGCATGGAATTGTGGAAAAACGATAGCAAAATATCCTTTCGTTTTGGGTCTGTGAGGGTAAATCTCATCAAATGGTGGTCCGTGGCTCAAATACCGAATAAATAATGAGCCTTGATACAGTATGAAAAGGGTTGAAAACCACTGTTCTACAGCATTTATTAAAACAAACTCAAAAATATATATATATTTTTACATTTTCTTTTAAATGATTTTTCAAAAGAATTTAATGAAAAATTAAAATCAAAGAAATTCCAGAGGTTTCTATTTTTGAATGTTCACCTCTATTGGGCCAGGAAAGAGAAGTTAGGTGTGGTTAAACCACTATAATGTGGTACCTTGGTGGTCTCGAACAGCAGATCGCGGTCTCCGGCGGTGATCTTGAAGGTGTTGCTGTCGGAGACGCCGTAGGAGCAGATCTGTCCGTAGGGGAAGGACTCCAGGGCCTCGGCCTCTCCCTGGCGGTACAGAGACACCGACGTGGCAGCGACGCCCAGCCACAGCTTCTGGGAGTGGGAGAAACTGCCCGTCGAACTCTGGATGGAAGAGGGCAGGGGAGGGAGTCAAAGTCAAAGTCGTACGATTTGTCACACACGTTGCCTTACCGCAGTGAAATGTGTTCTCCGCATTTGACACATCTCTTGGAATCATTTGATTAAAAATACTCAAATGTTGTACAAAAGTACAAAAGTATTGGGATCAACATGTACTTAACCCATTTAGGCCTGACGTCGAAATAAAAAAACATTCGCTCTGATAGAATATATATTCAAAGATTTGTGCCGCATTTTTACGATTTAACGATGGGTTAAAGTACCAAAAGTAAAAGTACTCATTATGCAGAATGTCTCATTTCAAGTTTGTGAAAAATCTTTCAAAAATAGAAAGTTTTTTCAACTAGTGAAATTACAATATTTGCCTCTGAGATGTAGTGGAGTGGAAGTAAAAGTATTGGAATTTAGAAATACTGCCTACAGAAGTAAAATGCCTCAAAAGTGTACTTAAGTACAGTACTTAAGTAAATGTAATTATTTACTTTGCACCACTGCAAATGACGGTATACTGAACACTGGTGTTACAAACCGTACCAAAATTCTCTCGCTCTATATCTTTCCGTTCCGAATGGCTGGTTTTGTAAACTGGACTCTGAACTAATGGTGAATGACAACATGGAGGTCTAACGACCGAAAAGTCGAATAAAGAGCAACATTTATTTGCAGGTTTATGACGTGCGGGTCCTCTTCTTTGTTATTCAGAGATCCCCGTTTGGAGTATTGGCTGTTCAAAAATAGCAGATAATAACAAGCTACCGGGCAAGCTTGTCCATCTGCTATTTTTGAACATCTTTGAAAAGAAGATCTGGTTTAGAAGATTAGATTTGTAGAGTCGGCCTATAGGGATCTTAATGGGTTAATACTCACAATGTAGAAGTCCACCTTGTAGAGCGTGCAGCCGAACCCCGACCACTGCCGGGCGATGGTGAGGTAGGCGGCCATGCTGTCCCTACGGCTGTAGCCGGCCAGGCCTTTCCATCGCTCCACGATGGCGCTCAGGATGGCCGCGCCCTCCTCCTTCAGCCGCATGCGCAGCCGCAGGTCCTGCTCCACCTGATCCATTGATTGATTGAATACTTCATTAGACAGAAATGTAAGCCGCAACAGTCAAACACCTGGTCTAAAATGATAGCACCAAAAGAAAGTCCTTGCCGTCTGCAGCCTCTGTAGACATTTTTAAAGCACAGCACAAGACCCACTTCTACACTCTTGCTTTTAATTGATCTTTTACATTGTTTTGTTATTCCTGTCCTCACTGTATTGCATTACTGCTATTATTTTTAATGTTTTATGCCTTGTTTTTCTTTTCTTTCTTTCTCCATTGCTCTGTAAAGCACATTGAGCTGCATTTCATGTCATGAAAGGTGCTATACAAATGAAGTTATATTATTATTATTGTTTCCATTCTTGTAGATCTGTTGTCTTTGAAAAATCGTGAAAATGTGTGCAAATCTTTGAATATATAGGGCAGTATTATGCGTATCTTAAGTACCAGGTCTTATTACTTAACTTAAGACCTGGAGGCGTGGTCAATGCTGTTTGGCCACTCAGAATTAGCCTGGTTAATAAACCAGACCGAATCAGCCGTTGGCAAAAAAAAGTTGCCTACCAGCGGATTTCGGTCTGGCGAGGCTCAGTAGCACGCCTCTTTCCTACAATCGAGAACAGGTCGGACCAATCGGGACACGGTATGCAATATGGGCGGGCTTTGGTACAGTGACGTTCAATGCTTGAGACTTTTGACTGACAGTAGCTCTGACCAATTGCGTCAAAGAGAAAATGTTTGAACCCGCCCCCCCGGGAAATGAAATCCAAGTGGAGCCAGCCCAGACTGATATACCGCGACAGTGTTGTGTGATATTAGTCTGGCTTATTAGCCAGGCTAACTCAGAATAGCCAAATGGCATTGATCACGCCTCCATGTCTTAAGTTAAGTAATAAGACCTGGTACTTAAGACACGCATAATACTGCCCATAGTCTTTCTCAGCAAACGTTTTTTAACTCAAATCTTTGCTTCTGGGAGGTCCCTGGAACAAAACATTTTGAGATGGGAGGACAGCGGCCGAATACATATACATTCTGGGGTTCCTTGACATGAAATAGTTTGAGCACCACTGATTATATAGCTTTTTTTTCAGAAAACTGTCAGGATTTAAGAAGACAGTTGTAGAATCTGGTCTCATGTCTAAATGAACGGGTTAGAACTATTACCTGCTGCTTGTGAGCCGCCGTGGCCGTGTGGCTCCACAGCGTGCCCGCCAGCAGGCCGGTGGGGAAGCGCTGATGCGTGGCCACCGGAGGAGGAGGAGGAGGGGGGCAGCCGTTGTTGGGGGGGCGGCCCCTGTCCCTGTCCCACCGGGCAGGACGGAGGCAGCACGGCCTGGGGCGCCGACAGGGACATGAGGACCCGGGCCTCCACCATTGTCGCCGGGGAACACCTCGTCCAGCGGCGGGGCAGGGGGAGTGCGTACCGAAGTCCCCGATCACACACTGCAGCCTCAGGGCAGCCAACGCCTGCAGGTCCTCCTCGCAGGCCGGCAGCTGGCCGCGCACCACCATCTCGTGACACTGTGGAGCACACGCATACGCGCGCACGCACGCACACATATTCCTGTTACTATGCATGTTGTGAGGACATCACCAGCATTTTAGGACGGCAGGACTCTTTCTTGCACACCTAAAAGGCGACAGGTGCATAGGAGAAGACTCCCACATACTGTCTTCAAATGCAATTAGAAAGTTTTAAATATCTTTATGAAGATATCCTGATGAAGCGGTCTTACAGACCGAAATGTTGTGATTTCCTATTAAAACCTTTTAACTGCATTTGAATGCAATTGTACATTTTGGTGGCATTTTTAACCGTGACCCAAAAGTGAAAAATAGGCAATCTACAAGCTTGCGTTGTGAGCTTGTAGTTTCGACAGTTTTCTATGCGCAACCGTTACGTTCACAATCTACGCATCAGGTATAACTCAAAACCCCAACCTGAAT
>NC_136795.1:38950126-38988304 GCF_951216825.1 Electrona antarctica
ATAATTGGTCCTCACTAATTCATGATAAAACACCACAATTTTTTTCCTACTCAGTCTGTGTCTCATAGGAGGGCTTTGGGCAGTTCGGACACCCGTCCACCAGTGACATCATCATTAGGCAGATTTTTTTTTTAAACAAGATTTGTTTTAAAATATATTTAGATTTTTATTATCGTGAGAACGATGGCTTCAACTTTTGCATTGCAACTTTTCAGGAAAAGAAAGCCTGCCGTTTCTATTAGCTTGGATTCACCATCGATGATGTCACTGGTGGACGGGTTTCTGAACTGCCCACAGCCTTCCTATGAGACACAGACTGAGTAGGAAAAAATGGTGGTATTTTATCATGAACATTAGTGAGGACCAATTATAGGAAGAGAAGTTGAAAAGTGGTGAAGTGGTCCTTTAAGAGCGTCTGCTAAATGCCTAAATTGTAAATTGTCTGTCTTTGACGTTCTTGTGCTATTTATTATGTGTAATCCGGGCATCATTGTAAATGAGGGTCTCCCTCAATGATCTCTCCGAGAATCTTAAATAAAGGTTGAATGAATGAATTGAATGAAATAACTCTGGGACCCTTACGGGTCCATTTGGTTCCATTTGTACACTCTCAGAGTCACACACTTTTAAGGACCCCCCGCTCAAGGGGAACGACTGAGACACTGTACTAATGTCAAACCTACAGTTGGAGGCCATCGATATTGTCCTTTTCTTTTTGCTGAGGTTTGCGTGATCTGCGCAAAAGGACAGTTAACCCATTTTGGGCGGGAAACCCTTTTGGTGTTTTAAACTATGTTATAATTTAGCTATTGAAAAATAGCAGATCTACAAGCTCATAGCGCGCCACCGAGTGGCGCGCTATGAGCTTGTAGGTCTGCTATTTTTGAAAAATCGTAAAAATATTTATTTCAGAAAACTGGAGGATTTAGAAGGATTTTTTTTAAATTTTGAGGTCAGGCCTAAATGGGTCAAATGATAAGGGACAATATCGGTGGCACCCAACTGTACACAGTATTTAAATACTCCAGCCGGTCGTTCGAATGAGTATAAATAGCTTCCTGACATTACGTCATCGCTATGCGTTACAACATGGCCCGACGTGGGGTAACGAGGCAGCTTGCTGAGTTTCATGTTTGCCCTGTCACTCAGCGCCGTGTGTGTGTGTGAGGACGCAGACACACACACACGCCTCTTAGAACAACACTGATCTCTTTCATTCCAGCCTGGAGGCCCTTTATCGCCACAACACTGGAGCCTTTCGCCTTTCACAATCAAATAAATGACATCAGCTGCTGCTGCTGATAGTCTGTCAACAAGGTGACACAAGTCCAGTTTCCCAGCAGTGTGACAATGTTTGACTAACGGAAGAAAAGGAAAAAAAATAAATGAACCGGCTAACCTGGCAAGGGAGTTTGAACTGGGAGGAAGATAAATACACAATCAACCACTCTGGTGACATTCTTCCCGCTAACGACAGATAGTTGGGATTCCAAGCACATCTTTTGCATCCGGGGAGATGCATTGCGTATTCGTCATGGTTTTATCTGTACTATTTGACCTTTTTTGAAGTACAATTTTATTACTTTATTCTTTCCGGTATCTTGTCGTTATATTGCGTTGGTTTCGTTAGCAGTCTTTGCGGAACATGCCAACATTATGCTGCGTGTGACAATGAACATGACAAGTGACAAATAAAAGCCTCTTGGATCTTTGCCGTGTGGTGTTTTATGTGGTAAAAAAAAGAAAGTAGCCTGCCTGTGTGATTTCTGCTCTAGAGCATGTTTTTGGCTGGGGACCCCCGAAAATAATTCATTTTTTTTAATAATTTGGGGACCCCCCAAAATAATGCCGGCGAAAACAGGCGGTGGATCCTATTGTTCACCGATCGGAGCGACCAAATTTGGAGCAACGCCCCTCTGCACTGTTATTGGTTATCGAAATACAAGTTGACTCCCACTTCCTATGCCAGATTTTCCAATGGGTTTCCCCAGGCTTTTCTTTTTGAGCCGAATGCGAACGAAAATAAAAGTCTGGCTATACAGAGGCTAGTCAGAGAGTGACATTTACTTTTCAAACCTGGTGAGGATGTCGGCGACGAGGGCGCCGCCCGCCACCGGATGCTCCCACAATGCATTCTGCTCGTACAACGCGAACGTGTTCTTGCTCTCCTGAAGACCCAGCTTCTCCTGCATCCTCCGCACCACCTGGTGAAGGAAGGCAACAAGAGAGAGGTGGTTAATACCTTGAGCGCAAAAAAACTAACACTTTCAACCATATTTTGGGCTCGTCATTCTAGGCGAAAACCAACATTTATCTGATGGTATACTAGTGTAAGAAGGTTGCGTCCTCCTAACTAACCTCATCGGCAGTAGTGTGGGAGCTGACAGGACCCCGGTCATTGGGTAGTGCAGGGGTTCTCAACCTTTTTGGCCGGGGACCCCCGAAAATGCTTTGGCAACGTCTCGGGACCCCCACCCCGCCCCCTCCCGACCCCCAATATAAATTGACTGCTACAATAACCTTAAACCATTTTGGGCGGGAACCCCTTTTGGTGTTTTAAGCATCGTTATAATTTAGCTATTGAAAAATAGCAGATCTACAAGCTCATAGCGCGCCACCGAGTGGCGCGCTACGAGCTTGTAGGTCTGCTATTTTTGAAAAATCGTGAAAATAATTTTTTTTTTTAAATCTTTTTTTTTTTTTTTTTTTTAATAATTTGGGGACCCCCTAAAATAATTTGGCGACCCCCCGAGGGGTCGCGACCCACGGGTTGAGAACCCCTGGGGTAGTGCACTCACCTCATTGGCAGTAGTGTGGGAGCTGACAGGTCATTGGGCAGTGCACTCACCTCATTGGCAGTAGTGTGTGAGCTGATGTAGAGCTGTGTGGAGCCCGGCCCCGGGTAGTGCACGGTGCACAGCATCTCCTGTCTGCCCATCAGCATGTGGATCTCGTCCCAGGACGGCACGCGCTCCCGACACTTGGTCTTCTCCAGCGCCTCGCCGATGAACGACGCGTAGTTGTCCATCTCGGACTCGGGGCTCTGGCACTGGACCCTGCAGGGAACAGACCATTTACAATTACAATTTAGGCATTTAGCAGACGCTCTTAATCCAGAGCGATTTACAGTAAGCAAGAACAACACATAGGTAATACATCAAATGCATGGAACTAGTCATCAAGAATCATAAGCAAGCAGCTTAGAACCTAGCATCTGTCTAACAGTAGAATATATATACAGTGAAGCTATGAGTATACACTATAGAGTGCCATGTCTAAGTGTGTGTGAGTGTGAGTGTGAGTGTGTGTGTGTGTGTGTGTGCGTGCGCGTGCGTGCGTGGTCATGCAAGTGCAAACACGCGTCTAACACATCTGCACACATGCGTGTGCCAACGCACCTTCGCCAGCTAAGATGAAAATGTGCCATACTTAAAAAAAGCTAAAATCGTTTGCGTCGCCGATGCCCGTACTGATCAAAAGTCTGTGATTATAGGCTTTGCGTCATCCTTTTGATCGGACAGAGTTCTTTATTTGCTTTGGGCTGGCGATGTGAGCGAGTCAATGAGGCGAGGAATGACAAATGTTCTCACTTTTGCTCTTAGGGGACAAAAAAAAACTCGACGTCTCTCGATCCTTCAAAGAAAAAGTAGAAAGTCCAAAGAAAACATGTTTGATTTTGGACAGCGCACGAAACAGGAAAAGGTGTTTCCGCTCACGTGAACCAGAGTGACCCGTTACTTCCTCCCAGTGGATTGGACAAAAAGGAGCGTGTACATATGCGTGCGTGTGCGTGTGTGTGTGTGTGTGTGTGTGTGTGTGTGTGTGTGTGTGTGTGTGTGTGTGTGTGTGTGTGTGTGTGTGTGTGTGTCAAAAGGAGTGCATAATGCGATGTGAACGGGGCCCGAAGTCTCTGACACCTTGCAGAGTGTGCGAGGTGTGAAACCCAACCTGGCGGAAAGCTACGAGCTAAACCCAGTGTAAACATGAAGGGGGGGGAAAAATAGGAAGGAAACAATTATACTGCACTGTTGTTCCCAAAATAAACAGAGCAGAGAGAGAGAGAGAGAGAGAGAGAGAGAGAGAGAGAGAGAGAGCGTCATTCCCTCCTGTCCGACTCTTATGTATGTATGACTGGCCACAGGGTGGCTTTTGTCCTGACGAAACATAATTAGGAATGTTCCACTGAGATTTTGTGAAAGCCCCCACCCCCCCTCCCACTCTCACTTCATCCAACTCCACTTTCTTTACTCTCCCCCCCCTCCATATTCTCCCTTCATTCTTCCTTCTTCCCCTTGCTCCCTCTGCATCGCTGGCCATGCCCCTCACTCCCTTTCTATGACTGTGGAGTGGACATTCCCTGGGGGGGGGTTTCTCAGGGCACTGAGGGGTGGTGGTGGTGGTGGTGTGGGCCGGGACGGGGTGGGGTGGGTGGAGGGAGGGAGGGAGGCGTGGGTTTCTGGGCATCGTGCCCACCAGCTCCTACCCTGAACTGTGGCCCGCTCCAACACTGAACCACAGCGAGGGATGTCGAATGCAACAGGCAGCGCGTTCCAAGAAGGAGTGCATGCTATATTACAACATGTTCCATTAGTTCATCAGGGGCGATCCAGAGAGTACACACACATATAGATAGAAACCTATAGTGGGGGTGTTTCGTGACATGGTGCTGGAGAGAGAGAGAGAGAGAGAGAGCGCGAGGCTCCCGGCCCGGGAGGAAGATTAGCACCGCTAATATAACTCAGATTAACATGCCGGACACCGGGAGTGGGCTAATTCGGAGCTGCAAATCCAGCGCTATAACACTGGATCTGTCTGGGGCAGTACAGTGCACTGACAAAGCCAGGGAATATCACACGCTACTAGATCTAAACTAGGAGGGACGGCGCCAGCATTCTGTCCCGTGTCTGGACACTTGTCAGCACTACTACTATAGTATAGAGTAGGCCTATAGAGCGTCACAGTCCCGCCCCCTACCAGGGCCCAGGAAATGATTCTCCGTTCATTTTCCTCGTAGACTTTTCAGAAAGTATTTATTTAAAGACGGTTACGCCGCGGACAAAGCCAACTCTTGTCGTGACAAATCATGACAATAAACACAATGTTTTGGGCCAAAAAACGGCAGGTTACAACACTTTTTTTGTTGTTTTTCTTCTTTGTAATTGTTTGTTTGGTCCAAAATAAATGTGTTTATTGTCATGATTTGTCACGACTGGAGTTGGCTTTGTCCGCGGCGTAACCGTCTTTAAATAAATACTTTTTGAAATGTCTATGGGAAAAAAAAATGCATTGGGATTCATTTCCTGGGCCTGGCGTCGTCATGACAGGGGGCGGGACTGCGACGCTCTATAGACTATTGCTGTACATGTGTGGGTCACTCCCAGCCCCCCCCCCCCCCCCCCCCAACCAAGTACCAATCTCTTCATTTCCACTGGGGTTCGGTTCTTTTTTTCCCGCCTAATATTGAACCAGTTCAGACTAGTGTTGAATAGTTTCAGAACCCTAAAAGTCAGTTCGGAACTGGAACCAAAAAATGGCCGCCGGTTACGTAAAAGCACCAACGGTTCCAAGCATCTAGAAACGGAACCAGTTCTAGAACCAAAGTTCTTTTGGTGGGGAAAAAGGGGAGCGCCATATTGGCGTCTACGACGGTCTCACCTCTTGAGGTGGAAGCGCAGGTACTTGAGCACGGCGGCGCCCGGCACGAAGGTGCAGCTCATGCACGTGAGCAGCTGCCAGTAGCGCAGGTGCGCGGCCGTGTGCGGCGCCGGCGTGCAGCTGGTCTGCTTCACCAGCTGGCAGTAGAGCTCGTCGCGCAGCGGCCGCAGGTCCAGGCACGTCTGCAGCACGCCCTGGATGATGGGCACGGGCTCCCGCGCGCACTCCAGCTGCTGCAGGCAGTGGAAGAGTCGCACGGCCTCCTCGCGCACGCTGCCGTAGCCCTTCCCGCTGTGGTCTGAGAGGGGGAATGGGATGGAAACGTCACCAACACACACAGTACAGTGGTTTTCGACCCTTTTCATATCATCGAGGTCCATTGTTTATTCAGCATTTGAGCCACGAACCACCATTTGATGAGATTTAGCCTCTCATACCCAAAAACGTAGAATATGTTGTCATAGGAGAGATAACAGTCAAAATAACAATTCTTCTGCATTCTCTAATTGTGTGGACTTCTTGTGAATAAAGTAATGCAGATGTTTAACAATATTTTACCTCTAGAGAGTTAATGATCTACAAGGGTCCATTTGGTTACCAACTCTCCATCATTTAGCTGGGGACCACCTGGAACACCCTCAAGGACCACTGGTGGTCCCCGGACCACTGGTTGAGAACCACTTATCTAATACCACATCTCTAAATGATCTCTGTACAGAAACCCTTCGAAAACGAATATGCACCTGTATGTTCCTATTCTGTTTAGCAATGTATTTTGTACTGCATTATATTTGGCTTATTTTATGACCATTTTGATTGACTACATTTTATTTTTGTCCACAATGCGTGTGCGTATTGATTAATACGGGATGTCATGACATAGAATTTTGGATGTTATTAGTTCCGCGTTTGACTCAGAAGAACAGAACAGCGTCACTACGAACCGAAAAGTCCATTCTATGCCTTTTACCATTTCTACGAAAGAAAGACCGTTGGAAGAACGTTGAAAGACCAGGAAGAACCAGGAAGAACGTTGCTGGAGGCGCGCTAGCTGGTTCTTCCTGGCCGCGGCGCCCCGCCAGGCACCACTCCTCCTAAAGTTGACGTGAGCGTATATGTGACCTCGTGGTTCAGGAAGACGGAGTACTTGCACGTGTGCTCCGGGCTGCCGTAGGGGAAGGGGAGCAGGGGAGTATGGGGGCAGGGGAGTACAGGAGCAGGGGTACATGGAGCAGGGGTACATGGATCAGGGGTACATGGAGCAATCAGGGGTACATGGAGCAGGGGTACATGGAGCAATCAGGGGTACATGGAGCAGGGGTACATGGAGCAGGGGTACATGGAGCAGGGGAGTACAGGAGCAGGGGTACATGGAGCAGGGGAGTACAGGAGCAGGGGTACATGGAGCAGGGGTACATGGAGCAGGGGGGTACATGGAGCAGGGGTACATGGAGCAGGGGGGTACATGGAGCAGGGGTACATGCCAGTACTTACATGTGTGCTCCAGGCTGCCATAGGGGTAGGGGAGCAGGGGAGCGTACAGAGGACTCTGGGTGTACTTCAGGACGTGGTTGTGCTGGTAGATGTGCTCCACCACCTCAGGGTTGAACTTGTTCTCCTGAAAAAGAGAGGAGACACGGGATAAGAATGGCAGAATTAACGTCAACACAAACAACAGAAGAGAGGAGAGAAGAAAACGGTCCAAACGCCTTTAAGATGTCTCAAGCCCACCCGAGCAAGAGTGATTGAGCAGGCTAGCGTGCACGCCCCTGTGTGTGTGTGTGTGTGTGTGTGTGTGTGTGTGTGTGTGTGTGTGTGTGTGTGTGTGTGTGTGTGTGTGTGTGTGTGTGTGTGTGTGTGTGTGTGTGTGTGTGTGTGTGTGTGCGCGTGTACACCAGGAGCAAGGGGGTGAGTCGGGGTCAACTTGGAGCAGGATCCCGCGCACTAGCTACTTTCAAAGAAGCGGGAAGGTCAAGTGATGACCCGACAAAACCACCGGAGCATGACTGACGCATTATGTTTTACGTGCCGGTGTCAAAGAGTTTAGCGTGCACGTTATGCGTTTGTTTGTGTGTGTGTGTGTGTGTGTGTGTGTGTGTGTGTGTGTGTGTGTGTGTGTGTGTGTGTGTGCGCTGCTCCACTGCCCTGCTCCTGTGTGGGTATACGTGCATCTCCCTGCGTGCGGACGCCTTCGGGGCTGCAAAGACCACTTCTACGATCTACATCAGTGGTTCAAACCTAAACGTTTCAGCTCGAGACCCAAAAGAGAGATTAGACGTTTGCCCAAGACCCAAACTAGTGAAAATAGCCGATATACAAGCTCACAACGCGTCGCTTCGCACCGCGTTGTGAGCTTGTAGATCGGCCATTTTCACTACTTCTTAAACATTTTGTTTTCCAATTTATGGAATTTCGTAGATTTCTCTTTGATTTCTTCATGAGCATTACTGACAAAAATCATTGAATTTGTGTTGAATGCAAAACGCATTCAAAACAAATTGAAATAATAATAATTAAAAACAAAAATGTGGGGAAACAAAAATAAATAAAAGGGCCGCATAAAAATGACCACGACCCACAAATGGCTCCCGACTCCCGACCCACTGTTTGGGTAAACTGTGATCTCCACACTACTGCCCTCCCTCCGCACCTGTTAGCCATTAGTAATGTTGCCAGTTCTCTCAGCACCACCCTTCTCCCACCCTCCTCCTCCACCTCCCCACCCCACCCCACCCCACCTTCTGGCTGAAACACAAGCGGCGGTTCCCCCTGCCTCCGTCCGTTGTTGTGGGACAGAGTTGACACATTGTTCTGCAGTCAGTCAGTGTTTGGACCGTGCCGACGATGACAGACCGGCGTGTCAGTTTGAACCGCAGCAGGGGAATGGAGATGTTGCTGCTCTGTTTCTGTGGGACACGTGGAGCCACAGGCGGAACACAACACCACGGCCGTGGGATGTGGGTGTAGCCGGTGTACTGTGGGTTTGTCCCAATTATTACGTAATCGCCACATTCTTTCTTCTTTTCCTTTTCGGCTTTTCCCCTTCAGGCGTCGGCGCCGCCACGAATCATCCTCTGCCTCCTCTTCTCTCACGCCAACTAACTTCATGTCCCTCTTTCGCTACATCCATAAATCTTCTCTTTGGTCTTCCTCTATAGGCCTCCTTCCAACCTCAACATCCTTCTACCGATGTACTCACTCACTATCCCTCCTCTGTAGTACGTGTCCAACCCCATCTCAGTCTGGCCTCTCTGGCTTTATCTCCAAAACATCTTAACGTTCCTGATCCCATCCATCCTTGTTACTCCCAGAGAGAACCTCGACATTTTAGTCTCCGCTACCTCCAGCTCTGCTTCCTGTCTTTTCCTCAGTGCAACTGTCTCTAAACCATACAACATAGCTGTCTGTCTGTCTCTAAACCATACAACATAGCTGTCTGTCTGTCTCTAAACTATACAACATAGCTGTCTGTCTGTCTCTAAACCATACAACATAGCTGTCTGTCTGTCTCTAAACTATACAACATAGCTGTCTGTCTGTCTCTAAACCATACAACATAGCTGTCTGTCTGTCTCTAAACTATACAACATAGCTGTCTGTCTGTCTCTAAACTATACAACATAGCTGTCTGTCTGTCTCTAAACTATACAACATAGCTGTCTGTCTGTCTCTAAACTATACAACATAGCTGTCTGTCTGTCTCTAAACTATACAACATAGCTGTCTGTCTGTCTCTAAACCATACAACATAGCTGTCTGTCGGTCTGTCTCTAAACTATACAACATAGCTGTCTGTCTGTCTGTCTCTAAACTATACAACATAGCTGTCTGTCTGTCTCTAAACTATACAACATAGCTGTCTGTCTGTCTCTAAACTATACAACATAGCTGTCTGTCTGTCTCTAAACTATACAACATAGCTGTCTGTCTGTCTCTAAACTATACAACATAGCTGTCTGTCTGTCTCTAAACTATACAACATAGCTGTCTGTCTGTCTCTAAACTATACAACATAGCTGTCTGTCTGTCTCTAAACTATACAACATAGCTGTCTGTCTGTCTCTAAACTATACAACATAGCTGTCTGTCTGTCTCTAAACTATACAACATAGCTGTCTGTCTGTCTCTAAACTATACAACATAGCTGTCTGTCTGTCTCTAAACCATACAACATAGCTGTCTGTCTGTCTCTAAACCATACAACATAGCTGTCTGTCTGTCTCTAAACTATACAACATAGCTGTCTGTCTGTCTCTAAACCATACAACATAGCTGTCTGTCTGTCTCTAAACTATACAACATAGCTGTCTGTCTGTCTCTAAACTATACAACATAGCTGTCTGTCTGTCTCTAAACTATACAACATAGCTGTCTGTCTGTCTCTAAACTATACAACATAGCTGTCTGTCTGTCTCTAAACTATACAACATAGCTGTCTGTCTCTAAACTATACAACATAGCTGTCTGTCTGTCTCTAAACTATACAACATAGCTGTCTGTCTGTCTCTAAACTATACAACATAGCTGTCTGTCTGTCTCTAAACTATACAACATAGCTGTCTGTCTGTCTCTAAACTATACAACATAGCTGTCTGTCTGTCTCTAAACTATACAACATAGCTGTCTGTCTGTCTCTAAACTATACAACATAGCTGTCTGTCTGTCTCTAAACTATACAACATAGCTGTCTGTCTGTCTCTAAACCATACAACATAGCTGTCTGTCTGTCTCTAAACCATACAACATAGCTGTCTGTCTGTCTCTAAACTATACAACATAGCTGTCTGTCTGTCTCTAAACCATACAACATAGCTGTCTGTCTGTCTCTAAACTATACAACATAGCTGTCTGTCTGTCTCTAAACTATACAACATAGCTGTCTGTCTGTCTCTAAACTATACAACATAGCTGTCTGTCTGTCTCTAAACTATACAACATAGCTGTCTGTCTGTCTCTAAACTATACAACATAGCTGTCTGTCTGTCTCTAAACTATACAACATAGCTGTCTGTCTGTCTCTAAACTATACAACATAGCTGTCTGTCTGTCTCTAAACTATACAACATAGCTGTCTGTCTGTCTCTACACTATACAACATAGCTGTCTGTCTGTCTCTAAACTATACAACATAGCTGTCTGTCTGTCTCTAAACTATACAACATAGCTGTCTGTCTGTCTCTAAACCATACAACATAGCTGTCTGTCTGTCTGTCTCTAAACTATACAACATAGCTGTCTGTCTGTCTCTAAACTATACAACATAGCTGTCTGTCTGTCTCTAAACTATACAACATAGCTGTCTGTCTGTCTCTAAACTATACAACATAGCTGTCTGTCTGTCTCTAAACTATACAACATAGCTGTCTGTCGGTCTCTAAACCATACAACATAGCTGTCTGTCTGTCTCTAAACTATACAACATAGCTGTCTGTCTGTCTCTAAACTATACAACATCGCTGTCTGTCTGTCTCTAAACTATACAACATAGCTGTCTGTCTGTCTCTAAACCATACAACATAGCTGTCTGTCTGTCTCTAAACTATACAACATAGCTGTCTGTCTGTCTCTAAACTATACAACATAGCTGTATGTCTGTCTCTAAACTATACAACATAGCTGTCTGTCTGTCTCTAAACCATACAACATAGCTGTCTGTCTGTCTCTAAACCATACAACATAGCTGTCTGTCTGTCTCTAAACTATACAACATAGCTGTCTGTCTGTCTCTAAACTATACAACATAGCTGTCTGCCTGTCTCTAAAATATACAACATAGCTGTCTGTCTGTCTCTAAACCATACAACATAGCTGTCTGTCTGTCTCTAAACCATACAACATAGCTGTCTGTCTGTCTCTAAACTATACAACATAGCTGTCTGTCTGTCTCTAAACTATACAACATAGCTGTCTGTCTGTCTCTAAACTATACAACATAGCTGTCTGCCTGTCTCTAAACTATACAACATAGCTGTCTGTCTGTCTCTAAACTATACAACATAGCTGTCTGTCTGTCTCTAAACTATACAACATAGCTGTCTGTCTGTCTCTAAACTATACAACATAGCTGTCTGTCTGTCTCTAAACCATACAACATAGCTGTCTGTCTGTCTCTAAACCATACAACATAGCTGTCTGTCTGTCTCTAAACTATACAACATAGCTGTCTGTCTGTCTCTAAACCATACAACATAGCTGTCTGTCTGTCTCTAAACTATACAACATAGCTGTCTGTCTGTCTCTAAACTATACAACATAGCTGTCTGTCTGTCTCTAAACTATACAACATAGCTGTCTGTCTGTCTGTCTCTAAACTATACAACATAGCTGTCTGTCTGTCTCTAAACTATACAACATAGCTGTCTGTCTGTCTCTAAACTATACAACATAGCTGTCTGTCTGTCTCTAAACTATACAACATAGCGGTCTGTCTGTCTCTAAACTATACAACATAGCTGTCTGTCTGTCTCTAAAACATAGCTGTCTGTCTGTCTCTAAACCATACAACATAGCTGTCTGTCTGTCTCTAAACTATACAACATAGCTGTCTGTCTGTCTCTAAACTATACAACATAGCTGTCTGTCTGTCTCTAAACTATACAACATAGCTGTCTGTCTGTCTCTAAACCATACAACATGGCTGGTCTCACCACCGTCTTGTACACCTTCCCTCTCATTCTTGCTGATACATCCATAATCGTCAATCGTTTACAATGTTGAAAAATGTGCATACATTTTCAAAAATAGCAGATCTACAAGGGACATGTCTGTTAGTCTAAAAGGCAAACAGAAATTCAAATTGTAATGTTCTAATGTTCAATGCAAAAAACACAATTAAATCGTTAATCGCAGTTATTTGTGACAATTAATTAAGTCTTGTAATGGTAACAGCCCTTCAGTGTTGTGTACACGGTACACCAGTGTTGTTTTTGGCAGCAAATTTCTATTTTAGTTTTAGTCGTAGTCTCTTGAAACGTTTTAATTTAGTTTTTGTCACATTTTAGTCACCTGGAATGTTTTAGTGTTTAGTCTAGTTTTAGTCGACTAAATGTCATAAGATTTTTGTCGACTAAAATGTATTTTGGCGGGCCGTGATGACGTCGTAATGGCAGATTTTACACTTGCTGAAAATAGCAGATCTACAAGCTCACAATGCGCCGCAGCGCGACGCGTTGTGAGCTTGTAGATCTGCTATTTTCAGCATGCAACCACGTGTAAAATGACTTATACTGGATCTCTTGTCCACTAGTCTCTTCCTAACATTTTAGTCTAGTTTTTATTTGTTGACGAAATCGACAGTATATTTAGTCTTAGTTTTAGTCACCGCTGTACATGGTACACACATTGCTTCTACGTTTTCGTGTCGAGAGGCTTTGTGCCGCATTAGAGAATAGTCAATACTTTAAACACGATTATTTTAAATATTTAGAAAATAGTTTTTGTACAATTTCACATACAATATAGCAGCATATAATATATAGCAGCATATAGCAGGTAGCAACATTGTAGGCAGGTCAGTGAACCTCTTAGTCCTAAAGCTCCGTCTCCATACCATGTTGAAGATAGCGTACAAACTCATTCGGGACAACGGATGGGAGATAAAACTGTCACTTAACGCCTTTCTCTCGCCTTCCTTCCAACTTCTCTAGTCTTCACATTATGGCCACAGATCTCTGGATCATCATCATCATGGGCATGGCTAAAGCTGCAATCTCTGCTCTCTCTCCTGTGTCTGCCACAGAGATATACACGTATCCACGCTCAAAGATAAGCGGGCAGTCCGGTACACAAAGTCTCTCTCACATCAGAGTCTCTTCCCCGGCCTTTGTTCTACATTCTCACAGGGAAAAGTCCTAGCCTATATGTTAAGTAAAGCCTTATTCATGTCGGTGTCATGCACTGAAAAATGCAACGCGACGCATTGTGAGCTTGAAGACGACCTATTGTCGGTACGCAACACAGTGTGCAGCCAAGAACAAAATCAGGGAAAGGTGTGCACGAGGTGTGAGACAGAGATAGTCAGACGGACGCAGAAAGGAAGCAACAGTTGAGAGACTTTGTGGAGAAAAACACAGAGAGTGTGACCGAGGAGGAGCGCTTTGAACGTAGGAGGCCCCTCTCTTCCCCTTCGTGGCACTCCAGCGAGCGCACGGGGGCAGACGGAGACAGACAGATTAAACACCCCGTTTGAGATTAGAGACTCTCGCTGGGAGATTATGGAGCCCGGAGGCCAAGCAGAGTGCTTATCTGGCCCTGCTGGTTGAGGCCCTGCTAGCTCCTGATCTGCCAAAATGCCCCCCGGCCCTCTCTCTCTCTCTCTCTCTCTCTCTCGCTCTCCACCCGGCCCGGAGGCAGAGTGATGCAAGACAAGTCATCTGTGTCTGCTACTTGTATATATATGGTATGTATGCGCCCTAACCACTCAGCTATCAGTGGAGGGGTGTAACGGGGATATACTTTGAGAACCATGCACTGACAGGGCAGTAATTTATGACAAAAACATAAAAAGATGATATACAGAGATACAGTTGGAGGCCATCGATATTGTCCTTTTGTTTTTGCTGAGGTTTGCGTGATCTGCGCAAAAGGACAGTTAACCCATCTTGGGCGGGAACCCCTTTTGGTGTTTTAAACATTATGTTATAATTTAGCTATTGAAAAATAGCAGATCTACAAGCTCATAGCGCGCCACCGAGTGGCGCGCTACGAGCTTGTAGGTCTGCTATTTTTGAAAAATCGTGAAAATATTTATTTCAGAAAACTGGAGGATTTAGAAGGATTTTTTAAAATGTTGAGGTCAGGCCTAAATGGGTCAAATAATAAGGGACAATATCGGTGGCACCCAACTGTACGAGGTGTCTGCCTGACAACAGCGATACGTGTCTGTCCGTTAATGCAAAGCACACCCTGGCACCAGGACGTTAATGCAAAGCACACCCTGGCACCAGGACGTTAATGCAAAGCACACCCTGGCACCAGGAGTACGTGGAACTTGTGTTTGACACACAACTACTGTTGTTCACTTGCAACGGTGCGTGTCCATTTAGCCAAGGCACTTCACAGAAACGTTGTGACTGTCCATACAGCACCAAGATAAATTCTACTGTACAGTAACGCTGTGGCACAGCATCAAGTAAATCTGTGGCGATATGGAGCAACTAAAGCCTCCCATAGCGAGCTGAAGAGGACGGGAATGATGATGACAATTGGAAACCCGATGTAGTTCATGGGCGCATGCATCCCTGGGTTGCAAATAAATGAATTAAAGTGATAAATAGTGATGGGAAGTATTTATCAGCATTGTAAAATAAATACTGTAAAATAAATAAATTCCTTTATTTAACTAGTGAAAAAGCGCGGTTATTCTTGGATATTTACAGCATGATGGCAATGGGATGGTCACGTCCGTTTCTTGGGTTGTTTTCTTTTTATGGTCAAATGACACATTCTCACACACACACACACACATAAACACACACACATAAACACACACACACCCACATCAAGTCATTTCTTAGCTTGCCAAGTAAGTGTTCTCCTCTGTCTGTATACCTGAAAATGAGCTGCTTCTTAAAATAGCCCGGGGCATGTTTTAGCAGTTCAACTGCAGCTATTATGGGACTCCGGCACAGTGGAATAACATGAGGTAAGCCAACAGACAAAGACCTGGTGGTACACAGAGGAAACTTTGGACTCCCGTGTGGTTTCCATGGTTACAGAGCGGGGGTGGGTGGGGGTGGGGTGGGGTGTGGGGGGGGGGGGGGGGGGGGGGGGGGTTCGTTAACTAGGACCGCTGCTGGTGTTTTGTGACCCTTGCAATGGGACAGTTTAGCAGCAGCTGTGCGTGAGTGTTTTTTGCAACTACAGTTGGGTGCCACCGATATTGTCCCTTATCATTTGACCCATTTAGGCCTGACCTCAACATTTTAAAAAATCCTTCTAAATCCTCCAGTTTTCTGAAATAAATATTTTCACGATTTTTCAAAAATAGCAGACCTACAAGCTCGTAGCGCGCCACTCGGTGGCGCGCTATGAGCTTGTAGATCTGCTATTTTTCAATAGCTAAATTATAACATAATGTTTTAAAACACCAAAAGGGGTTCCCGCCCAAAATGGGTTAACTGTCCTTTTGCGCAGATCACACAAAACTCAGCAAAAAGAAAAGGACAATATCGATGGCCTCCAACTGTATGCAGTGTGCGTGAGAGAGAGAGAGAGAAAGAGATCTGGGCGCACCTCGATGTCTCGGATGAGGAGCTGCGTCGGGGTCTCCACCGGGGCTTTGGTGTCGATGACCTTCTGGACGGCGCAGGCCCAGTGCACGGCCTCGTTGAAGTGCTTGGTGTAGAGCCGGTAGCAGTGCTTACGGCCGTACACCGTGATGCTCCAGTAACCTGGGAGAGAGACACACAATAAATTAGCCATTAATATAGAGCGCAGTGGTTTTCAACCCTTTTCATGTGAAGGTCAATTATTTATTCTGCATTTGCGCCCACGGACCACAATTTGATGACATTTAGCCTCTCAGACCCAAAACTTTATTTATATTTTGTTGTCGTTGGATAAGACGTTGTCCACAGTTCCATGGTGTGATGATGTGGTACCATCCATAGGAGAGATAACAGGCAAACATTTAATCAGAATAACTATTCTTCTACATTCTCTAATTGTGTAGACTCCTTGTGAAAATGAAGTAATGCAGTGAGGGTCGATTTGGTTTCATTTTATGCTCTCCTAGAGAGTTAAAGATCTATAAGGGTCCATTTGGTTACTAACTCTCCATTATTTAAGTTTAGCTGGGGACCACCTGGAACGCCCTTCAAGGACCACTAATGGTCCCCGGACCACTGGTTGAAAACCACTGATATAGAGGCTATGCACGTGACATCATCGTACCCAGATGTTATGCGGGAACGCCTGAGTGAAAAAAAAACGTGTTTCTGGCCTTGACAGCCCACACATCCAAACAGCAAAGTCAGATCTGCTTGTATTAAACAATGTCAAAGTCACCAACATTGTAGCTGTACAGAAAGCTTGAATTTCTATCTGCAAGTTTTTGCTTCATAAAAATCCACCGTAGACATGTTATGAGCTACTTTCTGTGAAGAATTTCCGTGCAAGTGATAATTTTGTGTGAGAGTTTGGAAGCGCTCGTTTTCAATAAGGCAACGTCCTGCTGCCTTCTGCATTATGTGCAATTTAGAAACGGGTGATACGCTGCAGGACCATCATTGAGTGATTTCGAACGAGCGCTTTCAAACTCCAACGATCCATCCATGCCGCTCAATGTTTTGCCACTCAATCTAGATGATGGGGGGGCTTGTCCCGGTGCAAAAGTTACGCATGTGCATACTCTCTACTGTAATTGCTAAATGAGGTTTACAAATAAAACCACTACGTTTGAATGAGCATGGGCTAGATTGTGATGTCATCCTGAAAAGCCTGAGGAGAAAAAAAAACAAAGTGCACGAAAAGAACCTGCACGTAGACTCGGTTTGGCGGAGAGTGACTCACGACTGTGCGATTTGAAGGTAAACAGGGACCCCTGTCCCAGTGGTATTGGGTCATGACACCCACCATTGTCTGGCATGACTCCCCCTTTCCCCCCACCACTTCCTCTGTAAGTTTCACTGGGGGGGGGCAAAGTTCAGCCATGGGGAGGAGCCCTCTGACCACGCCAAAACCAAACCAAGCCATTCGACAGATGAGTTAGGACGCGAGTGTCAGAGTCTACCCTCGGACGACCTGCAATAAAAGTGAGGAAAAGTCACGCTTCCCCCTTGTTGCAGAGGAAGTATTAGACATACCCCCAGCAGCCAAGACAGAGCTGCAGTATCAGACATACCCCCGGCAGCCAAGACAGAGCTGCAGTATCAGACATACCCCCAGCAGCCAAGACAGGGCTGCAGTATCAGACATACCCCCTGGCAGCCAGGACAGAGCTGCAGTATTAGACATACCCCCAGCAGCCAGGACAGGGCTGCAGTATTAGACATACCCCCAGCAGCCAAGACAGGGCTGCAGTATTAGACATACCCCCGGCAGCCAAGACAGAGCTGCAGTATTAGACATACCCCCAGCAGCCAAGACAGGGCTGCAGTATTAGACATACCCCCAGCAGCCAAGACAGGGCTGCAGTATTAGACATACCCCCAGCAGCCAAGACAGGGCTGCAGTATTAGACATACCCCCAGCAGCCAAGACAGGGCTGCAGTATTAGACATACCCCCAGCAGCCAAGACAGAGCTGCAGACATACCCCCAGCAGCCAAGACAGAGCTGCAGACATACCCCCAGCAGCCAGGACAGAGCTGCAGTATTAGACATACCCCCTGGCAGCCAGGACAGAGCTGCAGTATTAGACATACCCCCAGCAGCCAGGACAGAGCTGCAGACATACCCCCAGCAGCCAGGACAGAGCTGCAGTATTAGACATACCCCCTGGCAGCCAGGACAGAGCTGCAGTATTAGACATACCCCCAGCAGCCAAGACAGAGCTGCAGACATACCCCCAGCAGCCAGGACAGAGCTGCAGTATTAGACATACCCCCTGGCAGCCAGGACAGAGCTGCAGTATTAGACATACCCCCAGCAGCCAGGACAGAGCTGCAGTATTAGACATACCCCCAGCAGCCAGGACAGGGCTGCAGTATTAGACATACCCCCAGCAGCCAAGACAGAGCTGCAGTATTAGACATACCCCCAGCAGCCAGGACAGGGCTGCAGTATTAGACATACCCCCAGCAGCCAGGACAGGGCTGCAGTATTAGACATACCCCCAGCAGCCAGGACAGAGCTGCAGTATTAGACATACCCCCAGCAGCCAGGACAGGGCTGCAGTATTAGACATACCCCCAGCAGCCAGGACAGAGCTGCAGACATACCCCCAGCAGCCAAGACAGAGCTGCAGACATACCCCCAGCAGCCAGGACAGAGCTGCAACCCTGACCGTTATTATTATCAGCCTTTCCTGCTACGTGACTTGGCACCAACGCAGTCTTTGTTTAGCTTCTCTTGGTTAAGTTCAAATGCAAAGTGAGGCTGCTGCTGTGTGTGTGTGTGTGTGTGTGTGTGTGTGTGTGTGTGTGTGTGTGTGTGTGTGTGTGTGTTTGGGGGTTGATATGCAGCGGCGGTGGTCAAAGCCACCAACCAGATTCCAAATCCATTTAGCACTCTGTCAAAACTGCGCCGCTAAAAGGACAGCGAGGTTAAGAATGCAACCCCTTGGAAGGGAACTAATATTCCATGGTAACCCCTGAGACATATCGAGAGGAAGTTAAGTACGTTTCACGCCATTTTGTCTGTGACAGATTTCTCGGCGGTTTTTTAAAGAGGAACACACGGCCATTCAGTGGTGAAATGGCCCATGAAAAAGCCTGTGACAAAGCCACCGTTCAAAGTACAACTCCTCCTATCCAGGAAAGTCCCCAGGCATATTGAGTTAGTAAGTGCTATGTTTGGGTTTGGGGTTTGTATTTGGGGACATTTTAAACGGTCTGGCTGAAGACGGGCACGACGTAATCCCTTCCCCCCGACAGACAGACAGACAGACAGACAGACAGACAGACAGACAGACAGAAAGACAGACGTAGAGAGAGGCCAGTAATAGAGACACACAAAGAGCCAGTCATTCCCATACACAACAATGTACTTTAATCATTGTTGTCTGTCTGTCTGTCTGTCTCTTGTTCCTCTCATCCCTCAGGATGGAAAGGGAGATGGTCACGCTGATTAGTCCAAATTTGAGGTTTCCAGACCAAGCTTAAGCCCACATTCTGGAACCAAACGTAGACTGGCGGGGCTTCCCCAGAACTTAGTCAGAGTTACAGCGCTCACGGGAAGGGAAAGGGGATTTGCTTTGTGGTCATCGCAAGCCAACAACCTCGCGAAAAAGAAACTGAGATACTTCCCTGCCTGGGCCGTTTCAAATTGGTTGAACACCCCCCTCCCAACACCGCATGAATACAGGGAAACTAACTTCGGCCTTCCTGGAATCTAAGCAGAGATTACGGGCAATGATGATGAGTGGGCGTTGAATCGATAGTGTCAGATCTTTGATGTGTGCGGAGTGTGCAAGGGTCATCACCATGCTGGCTTGCGGTGGACATTTTTGTCAAAATTCAATTTTTACCACGACCGTACATAATGAGTGGACAATAATATTACCAGATACACATAAAGAGTGACCATAACAGGTCTGTAGCTCTGAGAGTGTTCAAATGGAACCACATTTAAAATTCCGTTCTATTTGTACGCTCTCAGAGTTAAGGGGTTCGTTGCAAAGTACTAGTTGGACTCCTAATGTGCCATAGTTCGTAGTAAATAAGTGTCATACATATTCAGAAGAAGTCCTGGAGACTTGACATTCAGTAATGGGTCTCATGATAAAAAATAATGACATTATAATGGCGTGTAAAAAATAAATTCAAACATTTGCCACGGGCAAGACCAAGGCTGAGCTCACACCTTTCATGCAATTCTCTGTGCTCGTTGGGTGTTGTGTCATGGCCGCCCAGCGGCCCAATGCATTTCCAATGGAGGTCACATGGTTTGACCCAACATTGTGTTGTGTGAGGGGGAGGGGCGCAGTCGTCCGCCCCTCCCCCTCACACAACACAATGTTGGGTCAAACCATGTGACCTCCATTGGAAATACATTGGGCGGCCATGACACAACACAACATGCATCCAACGAGCATCCAACAAGCACAGAATTGCATGAAAGGTGTGAGCTCAGCCCAAGTCTTGTACGTACGGACCCATTGATGACCCCTGGAAGCAGTGGTGGAAAAGGTACTCAAATGTTTTACTCAAGTAAATGTCAAATCAATCCCTAGGGTAAGGCCTCACTCAGACCTTTACTGCATTGCTGTACGCTTGTTGGATGAATGTTGTGTAGTGTCATGGCCGCCCCAATGCATTTCCAATGGGAGTCACATGGTTTGACACAACATTTGTGTTGTATGAGGGGGAGGGGCGCAGTCGAAACACAGCCGAAAGCCATACAACAGCTTGTAGTCCAAAATGTGGACTACAAACCATGTGACTTCCATTGGAAATGCATTGGGGCGGCCATGACACTACACAACATTCATCCAACAAGCATACAGCAATGCAGTAAAGGTCTGAGTGAGGCCTAGGTAGGTACCTTCACAAAAAACATGCAGTAATCCTGGTCTCTCTAAACTACTTCACCCCAGGCCAGCCCCTCCATCAGGCGCCCTGCCTGATGGAGGGGAAAGGAACTGGTCGGAATAACGTGTTCCTTCCACACGCTACGTCCGGCCAGGGGAAACTACCCCCTGTCAGGTGATAAGAAGCAGCTTGGACTCCTCATGCATAGAAGGAAGCATGAGGTCAGTCCGCTGCCCCCCCCCAGGTTGGCAGAGGAAGTGTAGCGCCCAGGATTACATTAGATAATTGACACTGGGTGAAATGGGTTGCAAAATCGTGGGATAAGAAAATATAAATAATACAAATATAAAAGTACAATATTTGCCTCTGATGTAGTGGAGTAGAAGTCAAAAGGAGTCATTGGAAATAATCCAGTAAAGTGCAAATACCTCAAACTTGTACTTAAGTACAGTACTTAAGTAAATGTATTTAGTTACTTTCCACCAATGGAACTTAGTGAGTCTGGCTCACCTGTCTCCTTGTAGGTCTGTTTGTCTGGTTAGTGACTGTGTGTATGAGCGTGTGTGTGTGTGTGTGTGTGTGTGTGTGTGTGTGTGTGTGTGTGTGTGTGTGTGTGTGTGTCTCTGTCTCTCTCTCTCTCTCACCCGTCTCCTTGTAGGTCTGTTTGTCCGGCCAGATGACAGAGCACAGGTTGGTGAGGACCAGAGTACCCAGCCTGCGTGCTCCTTTCTCTGCTCCAGAGTGGTAGTCCAGAGAATCCAGGGTCAGCACGAACCAGTAGCGCCGCTGCTTGATCCAGCTGCCACGCACCTCCCGAAATAGCCATCCTATTAAAAGAAAAAACACACGCACGCACGGATCAATCAAATTATCCCAAACGTGCCACTGTAGCGACTTTCTTTTTAAGCTACCGTTAAGTCTCGTTAGGTTGAATCTATACCTCAGCAGGACAATGGAATTAAGTAAGTTGTCAATCACAGAAAAGTACACTTAGGCCTCACTCAGACCTTTACTGCATTGCTTTATGCTTGTTGGATGAATGTTGTGTAGTGTCATGGCCGCCCCAATGCATTTCCAATGGAAGTCACATGGTTTGTAGTCCACATTTTGGACTACAAGCTGTTGTATGGCTTTAGGCTGTGTTTCGACTGCGCCCCTCCCCCTCATACAACACAAATGTTGTGTCAAACCATGTGACTCCCATTGGAAATGCATTGGGGCGGCCATGACACTACACAACATTCATCCAACAAGCATACAGCAATGCAGTAAAGGTCTGAGTGATTTCCAATGGAGGTCACATGGTTTGACACAACATTGTGTTGTGTGAGGGGGAGGGGCGCAGCGAATGCACCCCTCCCCCTCACACAACACAATGTTGTGTCAAACCATGTGACCTCCATTGGAAATACATTGGGCGGCCATGACACAACACAGCATTGATCCAACGAGCACGAGAATTGCATTAAAGGTGTGAGCTCAGCCTAAGGGTGCGTTCGGAAATTCGCACCGAGGAGCGCACTTGTGTGCCCTCTTCTTGTTCGTATAATTCAGTGCACTGGGTGCGTTATTGTTCGGGAATCTGGTGCGCTGTGCCGCGGGTGTGCCGAGTAGTGCCCGCACCGATCGACCCTACTCAGAAGTTGGGGTTGTCCAGTGTGCGTGCGTCACTGCGGTGTCTCGAGCGCTCCCCGGGGGGGGGGGGGGGGGGTGAAAGCTAAGCTATAGCAAGGGAAACATTTAGTACATCACCATACATACAAGTGTTCATCATTTACCTTGGCACATGTTTTAACTGGTTAAAAACGACCAGTTTTAACCAGTTCAAAAATAAACTGAGCACATTCCCTGCGTGGCTGCACGCATATCCAAACGCACCCTAAATGAACTTGATGTTGCGTTAAATCATGATGTCACAACCCCCTGGAAATAAACCGACATCTAGGAAAGGAGGGATATATAGTAGAAAGGCAACATGTATCTCAGATAATCTACCAACTAGGAAAGGAGGGATATACAGTTGAAAGGCAACATGTAGCTCAGATAATCTACCAACTAGGAAAGGAGTAACCTCGCCTCACCAGGCTTTCCACCACCTCGGAGGAAAGCCTGGTCTCTGTTTCAAAAGTCCGTATGATCCTGTCGGGAGCGGATGATATCGTTACGTCATGTTGTAGTATTGTTTTGTAGGCGACAGGCAGGAACAACAGGCGGCAACTTCCTTTTCCCTCAAACAATAAAAGCTCTCGTAGCCTGTAGCTTTTATTGAGAAAAATCGGTTTGAGGGAAAAGGAAGTTACCGCCTGTTGTTCCTGCCCGTCGACTATCATCCGCTCCCGACAGGATCATATACCTAAATGAAATGGTGCCCAGGCTAGGAAAGGAGGGATAGACAGTAGAAAGGCAACATGTAGCTCATAATAATCTACCAACTACAGTAGTACGTCTGAAGTTAAGGGTAATCCCTATTGCATGTAAATTGTCCACAACTTTTCGGTCGGTGTCAGCACTGTGGAGTTAATTAGACCGGGCTAAAGATAATCACACAAGACCTTAATTATCGCTATGACATGGCGGGAGCGAGTTAAAAATACTGTCGGCTAATGGCACATATATCAAGGCAAAAAAAAAAAACATTAAGGCCTGCCCTGCACGCAACCGGCGTAATTACCACTTTAGAGGTTGAGGGAGAGAGAGAGAGATAGAGAGACAGAGGGAGAGAGAGAGAGAGAGAGAGAGGTTGCTAGAAATCATTTTTATTAGCTCTCAGAGGGATAAGAGGGACTGACTTAGCACAGTATCTCCGTTCCGTTGCCCGTTCCCACAGTACTTCCATATTAGCCCCAGTAAGGCTGCATCATGGCCTCCCACGGACGGCCCTGTTCAGCACCGGTGGTGGAAAACGTACGTTTACTTTAGTAAAAGTATCAATACTTGCAGTGTAGAAATACTGCTTTACAACTAAGTGAAGGTACCGGAGGTACCTACAATGTACTTGAGTAAAAGTACCAAAAATAAAAGTAGTCATCGTGCAGAAATTGCAGAATGTTACATTTCAAGTTTTCAAATGTATACAAAATATTTTGAAAATAGCAGATCTACAAGCTCATTGTGAGCTTGCAGATCGGCTATTTTCAAATGGTCGAAATGTGTGTAGGGCTGAAGTGGTTAATGTTAATGTTTTCGAATGATAATCCAAAAGTTTTCAAATAAATATAGTGGAGTAAAAGTACAATATTTGGATCCAAGATGTACAGTAGTGGAATAGAAGTAAATTGGAAATACTCAAGTAAAGTACAAATAACATTTTTTTTTTTACACAGTTTTACAATTACACAGTACTTGAGTAAATGTACTTTACAGCACTGTTCAGCATAGCTCTTGCCGCGGGGACGGGGGGGGACTGCAACACCCTCCTTCCCCCTTCCTTCAGCTTCAAGTGTTTGCCAGATTGTTCCTATAAATATTTAATCACACACAAGATAAATAAAGCAATTTGGCAGCACTCTGCCCAGACACTGCCCAGAGGGCAGGAGAGGGGCAGCACTCTGCCCAGACACTGCCCAGAGGGCAGGAGAGGGGCACGAGGGGCAGCACTCTGCCCAGACACTGCCCAGAGGGCAGGAGAGGGGCACGAGGGGCAGCACTCTGCCCAGACACTGCCCAGAGGGCAGGAGAGGGGCAGCACTCTGCCCAGACACTGCCCAGAGGGCAGGAGAGGGGCAGCACTCTGCCCAGACACTGCCCAGAGGGCAGGAGAGGGGCACGAGGGGAGAGGAAGTGGGGCTGGATGATGAAGTAAGGGGGGGGAGTGGAGCCCCCCTCCCCCCAGTCCCGGTGAAAAGGTCAGAGGTCACCCTGAGGAGAGGACTGACGGAGGGGGCTAGCAGAGGCCAGCTGGATCCAGAGCAGTGGCTCTCAAACGCTTTTGGACTCAGGGCACCCCTGTAAATATAGCCTTTTCATCCACGGCACCCCTGAATTACACGGTTAAGTTAATCTTACTAAAACGCAAATATGCAAATATGTCACCCGCCAAGATACAGTATATAAAATTTTTTAGAATATCAGTTTCCACTTAAAGGACAAATAACTTAATACTTGACGATTAACCACTTGAACCCCAGCATCCCTATTGTGGAGGGGGGGGGGGGGGGGGCATTCACCAAAAACAGCCGATATACAAGCTCACTACGCACAGCGTTTTTGCAGTATTGATACTTTAACTTTGAGTACTTTTTCTACCATGGGCTACCTAGCCTATAGCGCCGTGACGCCGCCCGCGCCTGCATCACAGCTTCCTGTGTGGTTAGCAAGCTGCGTGCCACCTGTCAGCCGGCGTTCATTTTCCTCAACATCCCTCTCCCTCCTCTCTGCCCCCTCTTTCTTTCTTTCTTTCTTTCCTTCCTTCCCCCATTCACTTTCATCTCACAATTTCTCTACTGTTTGCCGCCACCCCCCCCCTCCCTCCCTCCCCCCTCCCTCCCCGACAACTCTTTCTTGCTTTCTTTTTTTTTTTGCCTCAAAGTGGTTTTCTCAGGCAGCTTCACGTGCGAGGCTACACACACACACACACACACACACACACAGTCACACACACACACAGACACACACACACACACACACACACACACACACAGTCACACACACACACGTTCCTCCCAAATTAAGAACCGGTTGTACACAGCGCAGCACGGTGGACTGGAGAAGGAGGAAGGCTCACCCACTCAGGCTGGGTTTCCTGTTTGAGATAGAACGCTCTCTATACGATGATATAAGTGGCAGGCTCTGAACCCACCATAAACCCACCCGATATAGCAGCCCAGAGTGCAGGGAGCGTGGAGGTACTCGGCACCACATCAGAGAGGCACGCAGCGTAAAATAAAATAAAATAAAATACCCCCCCTCCCCCCCAACATGAAATGGATAAATAAAACCTATATGAGGCCACAGATTCGGGGCTGTGGGGCTTGTTGACAGACCAGCTGTGCGAGAAGGGGGGGGGTGGGAGGGGAGAGAGAGAGAGATGGGGGGGGGGCTTGTGGAGCGCTACCTCGACACCTCCGTCGCTGCTAGAACACAGGATGTCCTGCAGCTGTTCATTTTTTGGGGAGCTTCCTAGAGTTGCCAGATTGTGTAGATTGAGTGAGAAATCAGCAGCCAGGAGGACTCAGGAGGTCTATATATGAAAACGAGCCCCAAGAGAAACAACTAGTATTAGGCTACGTGAGCACGTTAAATCACGACGTCGGCTATTTGAAAATAGCAGATCTACAAGTTCACAACGCGTCGCATCGCGGCGCGTTGTGAACTTGTAGATCTGCTATTTTCAACAAAAGAAAATCTTGGAGAAAAAAAATGTGACAAATGTGGAATATTTTTGAGCAATTTTAGCAACACAAATCTAAATATTTTTAGATGTAGGGTCTTGGACAAATACATTAATCTGGGGGGTCCTCGACATGGAAATGTGTGAGAATCATTGGTTTACTTTAAACAAACATGCAACAACACAAACAAGCCCCCCAAAAAACAAAACGCAACACGCCAACTACCAAAATTTACAAGCAACTTTACAGACAAAGAAGCCCAAAGTCACCTATAATAATATTAAGCAGACATGGCAACACTGGGAGCTTCATGCAGAGAGATAAGGAAGAGGAGGAGGAGGGAGGGGGGGTCCAGGCAGGGACCCCACTATGCACCCCCTCCCATCTGGATCCCATCTCTGTGGCCCGCTAATGTCTCCCCTGGGGGCCCACGGCTCACCCTTAATTTGTTTCATTTGTGACCCCTGACCTCAACCCCCCCCCCCCCACCCCTAAAACACAGACTGAGCAAACACTGTCCTCTATCTTTTACCTCATTTCTACATCGTTGTCTCTCCGCGAGCAGAATTAGCCGGTTTCTTACCTTATTCCGTTATTATAATCAATAGTAGAGTGGAAATTACATAACAACGTCCAGAGCGCAGCGCAGCGCAGCTCGGACCGCGCGCGCTGGGTCTCAGGCGAAATCGCTTATTTCGATCGCTCGTAAATTATATATATATATATATCTAATTATTATTTATTTATTTTCCACACATGTCTTTCATAATGACCAAAGTCGTTGCACAGTGTTTTGTCCCGAAGGGGCTTCTGTAACAAGGCGAGCAAGCCTAAAAACCCATGCTCTGCGCATGCTCCGAGGCGCTGCGGCCCGCTCTCAAATGGGGGTCCGCGCGCAGGGCTAATAAGTGTCAATGTCCACGTGGAAAGGTTTTGAGGACCACTGATCTCATTTAGATACGAGACGAGCCGGCAAATTCAACTACAGTATGCATCAATAATGATGTCAATACGATAGCAGAGTCAGCATGTATTTCTATTACCTCATCATCGATTCATTGTTCTCTCTCTCTCTCTGCCACTGTGGTGGCCTAGTTTACACAACAAGGTGACATTGGTGGCCTTGGTAGTTGGTAATCAGTCTGGACTTCGTCCCATTGGCAGCTTGAAAAGTGGGCGTAAGGTTGCCTTGACAGACAGACTCATCTAGCCAATCAGCGTAACAGAAAGCTGACGTCATCAGTGCTAGTGCCTAGCGCTAGCGCTAGTGCTAGAAAGCTACCGCGCTAAAAAAACCAACATGGTCTGTTTAGTTTCTATACTCTCTACGTGAGCGAGCTATGTCGGATATATGTTAGAGTCTATATCTGAAAGAACTGCACTTAGGGCTGTTTTTATAGTTTCTGTGGAAACTTAGACTTGTTGCGTCGAGGTCAGCCACGGTTGTTTTCGAAGTACCGCAGCATGTATGTTACCATATAATACACATGGGACCAATCAAGAGGCTGCTTTTCACTGTTGTACAGACAGCAGTTGAAACGCAGTCACCGATTGGCCCAGATCATTTTCTGATTTCGCCAGCTTCGGCATACTCTATTCCCCAAGGCCCAGAACCAGATGATCATCTGGGTGTTTCCACACTGTGGGACTCTGCCGAGTTAAGGCCATCCCCTGTTTGGCGTGGCTTTTCAGTGGGACATCCTGACTGAGGCTATACCTAGTACCAACGCCTAGCTTTAGCCAGACACATAGCGTGGATTCATTGGCGCCTCCTCCCCGCTATGAGTCTGGACTTCGGTGTGGCCTTTCAGTGGGAAAAGCCACTAGCTTTAGCCAGACACATAGCGTGGACTTCAATGGCGCAGATCATTTTCAGATTTCTCCAGCTTCGGCATACTCTATGGGCCGAAGTCCAGACTCATAGCGGGGAGGAGGCGCCAGTGAATCCACGCTATGTGTCTGGCTAAAGCTAGGCGTTGGTACAAGGTATAGCCTCAGTCAGGATGTCCCACTGAAAAGCCACGCCAAACAGGGGATGGCCTTAACTCGGTCCCACAGTGTGGAAACACCCAGATGATCATGAGGTTCTGGGCCTTGGGGAAGTCCACGCTGTCCTAGGAAGGAATGCTATGAGTCTGGACTTCGGCCCATAGAGTATGCCGAAGCTGGAGAAATCAGAAAATGATCTGGGCCAATCGGCCCAGATCAACAATCGTGTCTGGCTAAAGCTAGCTTTTCCCACTGAAAGGCCACACCAAACAGGGGATGGCCCAGTTCCCGCAGTGTGGAAACACCAAGATGATCATCTCCTTCTGGGCTTTGGGGTAGTCCGTGCTGACCAGCTTCGGCATACTCTATGGGCCGAAGTCCAGACTCATAGCATTCCTTCCTAGGACAGCGTGGACTTCCCCAAGGCCCAGAACCAGATGATCATCTGGGTGTTTCCACACTGTGGGACTCTACCGAGTTAAGGCCATCCCCTGTTTGGCTCAGTGGCCTTGTGGTTAGAGTGTCCGCCCTGAGACTGGGAGGTCGGGGTTCAATCCCCGGCCAGGTCATACCAAAGACTCTAAAAATGGGACCCAGTGCCTCCCTGCTTGACACTCAGCATCAAGGGTTAGATTGGGGGTAAGTTCCTGTGACATACTAGCGTCATGTCCAGGGGGTGTACTTGTACATCAAGCTGCCTCACGCTACAGAAACAGGAGATAGGCTCCTGCCCTATGGGCCTCATGGCTCGGCAAGGCTACTTACCTGTTTGGCGTGGCTTTTCAGTGGGACATCCTGACTGAGGCTATACCTAGTACCAACGCCTAGCTTTAGCCAGACACATAGCGGGGATTCACTGGCGCCTCCTCCCCGCTATGAGTCTGGACTTCGATGTGGCCTTTCAGTGGGAAAAGCCACTAGCTTTAGCCAGACACATAGCGTGGACTTCAATGGCACAGATCATTTTCTGATTTCTCCAGCTTCGGCATATACGGGCCGAAGTCCAGACTCATAGCGGGGAGGAGGCGCCAGTGAATCCACGCTATGTGTCTGGCTAAAGCTAGGCGTTGGTACTAGGTATAGCCTCAGTCAGGATGTCCCACTGAAAAGCCACACCAAACAGGGGATGGCCTTAACTCGGCAGAGTCCCACAGTGTGGAAACACCCAGATGATCATCTGGTTCTGGGCCTTGGGGAAGTCCACGCTGTCCTAGGAAGGAATGCTATGAGTCTGGACTTCGGCCCATAGAGTATGCCGATCGGCCCAGATCAACAATCGTGTCTGGCTAAAGCTAGCTTTTCCCACGCCTGGGTCCCGCAGTGTGGAAACACCAAGATGATCATCTCCTTCTGGGCCTTGGGGTAGTCCGTGCTGACCTAGGAAGGAATGCCCCCCCCCCCATGCCCTCACCACCCCTGCCCGCCCGTCCAGACAGCAGAACGGGGACAGAGGGCAGGGGGCCAGGGATGAGGACGGGGGGGCAGCCAGCCAAGGATGCATGGTAACTGCCCCGTCAGAATTAGCCGATCAGACTGCCGCCATCCCAAACTGGATGTAACTTATCCCAAGTGCTCTGGCATTTTACTGCCAACAATATAGAATATATTTTTAAAATCACAGGAATAGCCTGTGAGGTCATTCCACAAAAGCATTACACACACACACACACGCAAGTGGGATACGTCTGCCAATGCAGTCGTGATTACAAATGTATCGGCAATAATAATTGCGATTATCTCAAATAATAGAGGGTATGCGCATGCATAAAGTGAGTGGCAAATCGAGTGGCAAAGTGAGTGTAACGTCGTTTAATGCAATCAGATAGGACTTTTCTGTTTGGATGTATGGGCTGTCAAGGCCAGAAAGTAGAGTTTTGTGCCACTCAGTAAGCGCTTCCGCATAACTTCCGGGTACGATGATGATGTCACGCACATACCCACTATTGCGATTAGGCGATCGATTATGTAATAATTGTGACAGGCCTCGGGCCTATGGTAATTATCCCTCCAATCTAAATTAAACATAAAAATCACTGCAATGACTATGATTACATCTTGTCAACGAATCAAAAACATACAGTACAACAGAACTCAATAATGAGCGCAGGCATCCTCCATGACATCATGACGACATCACATCCTTCATGACATCGTGATGACATCGTGATGACCCTCTTGTAAACAAGTGTAATGCTTAATTGGGTCGTCCACTCACAGTTAACAGTCTTTGTATTGAGTTTGTGCTTGAAATGTACTGTAATTCTGCAAACTGTTAATACATATTTCAATCAATCAATCAATCAATCAATGACTCACCTTTGACCAGCAGCTCAGCGTCTTCCTCCTGGCCCAGTTTGCTCTTCTCAATGATCAGACTCTTCATCTCGTCAGGAGCTTCCGACACCGTGTGCCTGTGTGTGTGTGTGTGTGTGTGTGAGAGAGAGAAAGAGACAGAATGTAAATAAGCGCCCCCAGGCCAGAGGCCAGCGTCCCCCTCCTCAACAATCCCTCCCATATGATAGCAGCCAATTGGCCCGGGGACGTGTGGCGAGTCCCCCCTCTTATGTTGCCGTGCCAACTCCAGAACAGCCCTCCATCCAACACCCTGAGAGATATAGATAACTGGAAGAAACTTGAAAGCACTCCATATACTTTGCCGCGCACCAAAAATAGCCGATCTACAAGCTCGCGGCGGGGCGCGCTGCGCTGAGCTGCGTCGTGAGCTTGCATGTCGGCTATTTTCGGTGAGCGACAGACACCGGCACGGGACAAAGTATAAATCCGGCCATGAAAGTGCCATGAATATCTCATCTGTTGCGTGTTCCTACTTTCCCTCCCTAGCAGCACGCAAACACGTGCACACACACACACACACACACACACACACACACACATATCAGGCCACTGTGGGCAGCTCGTCTCTCTTTTATCACGTTGGCTGGCAGGCCGAACCGCGGCACCGAAAATAAAACGTGACAGGAGCGCCACTCTGACTCCCAGCCAGTCTACTCACACACACCGGTCAGAGGGAGACGGAGAGTTCAAAAGGTCACACACACACACAGCCTTGGATACTTAAAACCATAAACCAACATCAAAAACATCTGTAAATCCCAGTGGAAAATGCTGCTCTCTCTCTCTCTCTCTCTAGTCCAAAGTGCCTCACTGACTGTCACAACAGCTACAACCAGCGTGCACGCACGGACACACACACGGACGCACGGACGCACGCACGCACGCACGCACGCACGCACGCACGCACGCACATGGAGACGAGGCTCTTCAACATCTGGTCAAGCAAGGCTGTGTGTGACAACCTAAGGAAGGACATGTTGTTATCTCTGGACCAAGGCCCATTTATTTCCAGCCCATTACATTTCGCAGAAGGTTTATCTCCTGCTCATTTATTTATCTAATTACTCGTTTATGTTCTCCATTTCCTGCAGCCTAACGAGCATTGTGAGGCATCTATGGGGACGACAACGAGCCTCCTCCCTCCTTCGCTCTGCTCCTCTGAGGAGGAGGACATTACTTCTACTCGCTACTAGCCCTCTCTTCTCCTCCTCCTCCCTCCTTCGCTCTGCTCCTCTGAGGAGGAGGACATTACTTCTACTCGCTACTAGCCCTCTCTTCTCGCCAGTGGTGGAAAAAAACTTACTCACATTTTGCACTTGAGTAAAAGCATCGATACTTCAGTGTAAAATAATAAGCTCTGTTACAAGTAAAATAATAGGAATTAAAAATGCAAATTACAAAAGTATTGTAAATGTACTTGATGAAGTACCAAAAGTAGTACTCACTATGCAGAATGTCCCATTTCAAATCTTTTCAAAATAGCGGATCTACAAGCTCACAATGCGTCGCGATGCGACAAATGTGAGCTTGTAGATCGGCTATATTCACATGACCGAAAGTGTATATAGGGCTGAAGTGGTTAATGTATGTTTTGTCATAATAATCAAAATCTAGAAAGTAACTAGTAACTAGTCAAATAAATGTAGTGGAGTAAAAGTACAATATTTGGATCCGAGATGTAGTGGCGTAGAAGTAAACGTATTTTTAAACTACAAATACCTCAAAATTGTACTTAAGCACACAGTACTTGAGTATACAAGTACTTAGTTACTTCCCGGCAGTGGATATTTGACCTATAGTTAGAGCGCTGTCTTCCACTGGGCTGATTCATGCAGTGTATTGATCGGATAATTCGGGAGCGAGCTCCTCCTTTACGGAAGGCAGAAACAATCAATGCGTCCCGATATAGCCCTATCTGCTCTGACTCGGCTTACAGTCGCGCTGCCCAAAGTAGAACCATTTCCTGTTCTTCTTCCGTGCTCCTTCTGCTCTGACCTTATCTCATCTGCACTGTTCTAGCATCCAGTTGACCCTTGTGATATCGCTTCTGCATCGATATGGTGGAGAGGAGAGAGGAGAGGAGAGGAGAGAGGCTGACTGTATGCCTGAATGAACATAATGTGGTAAATGGTGCATTTATCTAGCGCTTAAGCGCTTTACATAGATTGTTCATTACATTCACACACACACATTCATACACCGATGGCGGAGAAAACCATGCAAGGCACCAACCTGCACATCGGGAGAAATTAGGGGTTCAGAGTCTTGTTCAAGGACACTTCGACACTAACTCCGGGTGAGCCCGGGATCGAACTGCATGGGAACCTCACGGCCGCTCGACCGGCCACTAGACCCCTGAGCCACAGCACCATAACACTCCACTACTGCACACAACACCCCAATTAGATTCTAATTGGGGTGTTGTGTGCAGTAGTGGCTCACCTGGCTGATAGAACGCATACACCATTAAGGCTCAGGCCTTGCACAGCAGCCGACCCGGGTTTCAAATCCGACCCGAGAGCCTCGGGAAGGAACAAACCTTCCGCCATCTCTCTCCTAAACATCTCTCTCCACTTTCATCCCCTTCACCTTCACATGGCACACCATGTGAAGACGGCTTGCAGATCAGCCATTCTCGCCAAGAATGTTCGCGCCCCCCCAGAATAGGGAGGGCGGCTGCAGGGATTCATGTGGTTTAAGCGAACGCTCAGCCCACCGCTAGACTAGTGAAACTCTATACAGAGTAGACCCCGTCGTAATGTACGGTACGAGTACAGTACAACTGGTACGAGGCATCGTCGTAAAGCCAGCCAGGGTGGGAAAGGGAGGGAGAACGAGAGAGAGAGGGAGGGAGGTCAGGGACCCGTCCCGTCACATTATACTCTGACTGGCTGTATAACTAAGCCTGCCCGCCCGCCCCGGCAGCCAGTCTGACAGAACAGAGCCCCCCCCCCAGCCGTCCGTCCGTGCATTCAAGCGTCCCATTTAAAAGGCATTAAAATAAACCCAGAAATGTGAGGACGTCTCTTATGTGAGGTTGTTAATAACCCCCATGCTTACTTAACCTCGACATGCAAAGCTGACAGACAGAGCTGGCCTATATGGAGCCTTCAAGAGTATAGTCCGATCCGGTCAGTCCCAGAACGGGATCCGATCTTATAGGAAACTGCAGCCACAACTGAAGAACACAGCCTCGTGCACACAGTGGGAACGTCAAGGGTCTTGATATTCAATGCCTAGGATCCTTTTTTTTTTTTTGCTATTGTCTACATTTGGGCCAGCATCCAAAACTTCAGAGGCCAAATTTACGAACCCGTTACGAGACTCTCTCCCCGAGTTAGTTTTGGCCTTGTTCAATGGCATAAGTACAATGCTGTGTCCGTGACTTGAACTATAGTGGCAGCCTCGTAAAACTGGTGGTACGTTTCATTTTCATAGTCTATTGAGTATAGGCTATGTGGTGTGCAAGTCCGGGCAGTCTGACTTAGAGGAATATTATTTCTCAGAGTTTAAAAATTCCTCCTCTTGGCTCTGCTGCTGCGCAAGCGGGATTTCTAAGAAAGGCTGGCATGCAGCCATACCGCCAGAACAAACAGGATTTTCACCTCTGAGAATGGTCTGGGTCCCTGCCTGGGCCTTGTACCTGAAATACCTTCAGAGCAGTGGTGGAAAGTAACTAACTACATTTACTGTACTGTACTTAAGTACAATTTTGAGTTATTTGTACTTTATTCGAGTATCTTCCAATTTCCAACACTTTTACTCCTACTCGGATCCAAATATTGTATTATTACTCCACTACATTTATTTGAAAACATTACATTGTGAGCTTGTAGATCGGCTATTTTCAAAATGATTTTATACATTTGAAAACTTGAAACGGGGCATTCTGCATGAAGACTACTTTTACTTTTGGTACTTAAAAGTAAAATGTTGTAACATTTTGAATTCCGGACTTATATATAATGCTGTATTGATACTTTTACTTAAATAAAGACATACTGTAAATAGAGTACATTTTTCCACCAATGCTTCAAAGTCAGCTCTCAGTAAAGAGGGTGGGAGACAGAGGGACTGGCATGGAGGGGGACAGTAAAGACTAAAGCGGGTGGGAGACAGAGGGACAGGCATGGAGGGGGACAGTACAGACTAAAGCGGGTGGGAGACAGAGGGACAGGCATGGAGGGGGACAGTAAAGAGGGTGGGAGACAGAGGGACTGGCATGGAGGGGGACAGTACAGACTAAAGCGGGTGGGAGACAGAGGGACAGGCATGGAGGGGGACAGTAAAGAGGGTGGGAGACAGAGGGACTGGCATGGGGAAGGACAGTAAAGAGGGTGGGAGACAGAGGGACTGGCATGGAGGGGGACAGTAAAGAGGGTGGGAGACAGAGGGACTGGCATGGGGAAGGACAGTAAAGAGGGTGGGAGACAGAGGGACTGGCATGGAGGGGGACAGTACAGACTAAAGCGGGTGGGAGACAGAGGGACTGGCATGGAGGGGGACAGTAAAGAGGGTGGGAGACAGAGGGACTGGCATGGGGAAGGACAGTAAAGAGGGTGGGAGACAGAGGGACTGGCATGGGGAGGGACAGTAAAGAGGGTGGGAGACAGAGGGACTGGCATGGGGAGGGACAGTAAAGAGGGTGGGAGACAGAGGGACTGGCATGGAGGGGGACAGTAAAGAGGGTGGGAGACAGAGGGACTGGCATGGGGAAGGACAGTAAAGAGGGTGGGAGACAGAGGGACTGGCATGGAGGGGGACAGTAAAGAGGGTGGGAGACAGAGGGACTGGCATGGGGAAGGACAGTAAAGAGGGTGGGAGACAGAGGGACTGGCATGGAGGGGGACAGTACAGACTAAAGCGGGTGGGAGACAGAGGGACTGGCATGGAGGGGGGCAGTAAAGAGGGTGGGAGACAGAGGGACTGGCATGGGGAAGGACAGTAAAGAGGGTGGGAGACAGAGGGACTGGCATGGAGGGGGACAGTAAAGAGGGTGGGAGACAGAGGGACTGGCATGGGGAAGGACAGTAAAGAGGGTGGGAGACAGAGGGACTGGCATGGAGGGGGACAGTACAGACTAAAGCGGGTGGGAGACAGAGGGACTGGCATGGAGGGGGACAGTAAAGAGGGTGGGAGACAGAGGGACTGGCATGGGGAAGGACAGTAAAGAGGGTGGGAGACAGAGGGACTGGCATGGGGAGGGACAGTAAAGAGGGTGGGAGACAGAGGGACTGGCATGGAGGGGGACAGTAAAGAGGGTGGGAGACAGAGGGACTGGCATGGAGGGGGACAGTACAGACTAAAGCGGGTGGGAGACAGAGGGACTGGCATGGGGAGGGACAAGCATGGACCCAAACACCACCAGTCAGTGTGTTGACCTTTCAGTACTACAGTACTACAAACAAGCCTGACCTTCACTTTTAAAGAACGGGGGCCGGGCAGACCCCAGCCCAGACCAGCCCAGACAGAATCACGACGAGACCATCTGTGTGCTTCGGCCCGACCTTAACGTCTAGCAACACAATCTACCATTGTGACTGACCGGAGACAGGCAGCGCCACATCAAAGTCACCACTTTGCTACATTAAAGGCCCCACCGTTCTATCAACTTTAAGAGAGGAAGTAGGGTTCTTTTTTGTGTGCGTCCCTTAACATTGTGGTTGTTGGGGGTTTTTTTGTGGGTTGGGGGCAACTAAAGTGCGTCCTACTTTGGGAACCGGCACCCGAGCACAATAAAAATGTAAACGCTTCAGGTGTGGAGGAGTGGTGAAACAGAGGCTAAATGTCTGAAAGTTTGGCCCAGTTCCACTCGGCAGCCGAACAGAGTAGATCTGGAGCAGTGGTTGGTTCTCAAAACCTTTCACGTCGAGTTACCCAAAAGAGAGATTAGACGTGTTGCTCGGGACCCAAACTAGTGAAAATAGCCGATCAACAAGCGCACAACGCGCCACTTTGCGCCGCGTTGCAAGCTTGTAGATCGGCTATTTTCTCACTAATTCTTAATCTTTTTTTTCCCCTTTAGCCTCTGCTACAGCTGGAGCCACATGTTAGCACACTGTCAGACAGACAGACAGACAGACAGAGAGCTCTGGGATCTCCACAGCTGTCCAGCAGCCATGTCCCCCCCCCCCCCCCCTCTCTCTCTCTCTCTCTCTCCTCTCCCAAGCTATTGCCCTGGCGTTCCCAGAAGTCCTAGCAGCCATGACCCCCCCCCATCCCCGCTCTCTCCTCTCCCAAGCTATTGCCCTGGCGTTCCCAGAAGTCCCAGCAGCCATGCCCCCCCCCCCCTCTCTCTCCTCTCCCAAGCTATTGCCCTGGCGTTCCCACTACAAGCCCCAGCAGCCATGCCCCCCCCCCCCCTCTCTCCCCTCCCCCAAGCTATTGCCCTGGCGTTCACACTAGAAGCCCCAGCAGCCATGCCCCCCTCCCCCCCCCCCCTCCTCCCGGCGTTCCCAGAATCCCCAGCAGCAGCAGCAGAGGCCCCGAGTACTCACTTCCTGTGGAGTGCAGGAAACAATTTGACACAGGGATTAGACGGCATGGAGTGGAACGAGTGGCGATCCCAGATCCACAGTCGCACAGAACCTCTCTCTCTCTCTCTCTCTCTCTCTCTCTCCCAGATCCACAGTCACACAGCACCTCTCTCTCTCTCTCTCTCTCTCTCTCTCTCCCAGATCCACAGTCACACAGAACCTCTCTCTCTCTCTCTCTCTCTCTCCCAGATCCACAGTCACACAGCACCCCTCTCTCTCTCTCCTCTCTCTCTCTCTCCTCTCTCTCTCTCTCTCTCTCTCTCTAAGTGGGGGAGGGTCATCCTCACATCACTTTACTGTTGCACTGCTCAAGTTTCAACGTTTCAAATGATGTGTTGAAAATGGAAGCCAGGTATTATTACTTTACATTCTTTGTGCTGTGGGCGGTTTTGGAGTCTGGTTCACATTGAACACAGTTTTTGTGTTTGAAATGTTGGTGGTTTTTTTGTACTTTGGGTTCAAAAGAAGAGAAGAGAGCTCGACATGAAGGAAGGGGCAAATACCACTCTGCTTTTTTTTGTTTATAGAAGTGAAAAGGAGCACATGGACAAGCTCACACAACTTCTGCATTTGTTTTTGTCATTCTTTATCAAGTAAGTGTGTGTGTGTGTGTGTGTGTGTGTGTGTGTGTGTGTGTGTGTGTGTGTGTGTGTGTGTGTGTGTGTGTGTGTGTGTGTGTGTGTGTGTGTGTGTGTGTGTGTGTGTGTGTGTGTGTCTGGGGGGGGGGGGGGAGGGAAATCACATGACTGTACACACCACCAGGCAGCAAACGGCAATTCATGACATCAACAAGACTAACAACGCCATTGTGAGCTGTGATCAGATTACTTGTTGGTGTGCACGCACAAAAAAAACCCACTATTTTCACCAGGCGAATATCTAATTTCTGTTTTGGATCACGGGCAAAAACCGTTTGGGAAACACTGCTGCACGGCATATGCATGAGTGATGGGGAGATCTTCTGGAGAGAGCAGAGAGAGAGAGAGAGAGAGAGAGAGAGAGAGAAGAGGGAGAGACTGTTTATACAATGAATCCTGGTAAAGCCATCAAGGCACACTGTCTACACACTCTGTTCACGTGGCTGAGTGTGAGAGCATCATTACTCAATACCCGTCTATTAGCCATATTCACCACCACTTCTCCGTTGTGTGTGTGTGTGTGTGTGTGTGTGGTCCACTTTCTT